>NC_087397.1:14580000-14740000 GCF_031307605.1 Tribolium castaneum
AGATGCAAAATACCATATTACCACATAAATCGTTATTTTAAAGCAAAGTATTAGCTTTTGCACTTGTTCAATTAAAGTTTGCTTACTTCGAAGTATGTAATCGTCCGAAATAATTTTTTTTGTCAAAACTATAACGTAATTTGTTCTTTTGAGCTTGAATATAGAGTTTTCATTACGTTTTATAGTAGTTTACTCTACTCTAAGCATAGAATCAAACAGAGTAATCCGCTTTTGTTAAAGCTGATAAATAATTTGCTCTTATTTTCGAGAATAAGACGTTTTTAATATGTTTGATAAAATTTTTTTTGTTTATAGCAAGGAATCGTTTAAAATAAGCTGTATTTGCCTAAACTTATACGTAATTCGATATTTGTGCATGGATACAAAGTTTTCAGTTTCTTTGACGTGAAATTTCTTGTTGCAAAAGGTAATAATTTGCTTTAAAACGCTTTATATGGTAATATGTGGTTTTGCATCTGCCCCATAAAAGTTCATTATTTTCGAATCATAAAATCGTTTGAAATAAACAGTGCTGGTCAAAACTATAACGTAATTTATTTCTTTGAGACAAAATTTAAAGTTTTCATTAAGTTTTATACAAGTTTCCTCTATTCTAAGTAAAGGAGTAATCAGGATAAATTGCTTTTATCTAGAGTAATATATAATTTGCAGTTTTCAGCCAGAATAAGACGTTTTTAATCTTTTTAATGTAAGTTTTTGTATTCAAAACAAAGGATCGTCTAAAGTAAGCAGTTTTTGTTCAGACTGAAACGTAATTCAAATTTCTGTGCCTGAATAAGGGGTTTTCAGTTACTTTGATGTAAGGTTTCTTGTTTGTAACAATGAATTAACGAAAATAATTGGTTTTTATCCAAACTGTGGCATGAATCGTTTTTAAAAGGCGAAATAAAATGTTTTTCCTCTGTTCAGTGAAAGTTTACTCGTTTCAAAGCATAGAACCGTTTGAAATTAACAGCTCTCGTTAAGATTATAAAGCAAATCTTTTGTTTTGTGCTAAAATAATACGTTTTTAGTCAGTTTGATATAAGTTTTCTTGTTCAAAGCAAAATATTGTCGAAAATCAACCGTTTTTGTCTAAACTGATACAAAATTCGGTGGTTTGTGTCCGAATACAAAGTTTTCAGATTCTTAAATGTTAGGTTTGTTGCTTCTAACAAAGGATCAACGAAAATATTTTGTTTTAATACAAACTGCAAGATAAAATGTCTTTATAGAACAAAACATGATGTTTGGCATCTGTTTAATAAAAATTTACTCGTTTGGAAGCATAGAATCATTCCAAATAAGCTATTCTCGTCGAAACTATAATGTAATTAGTATTTGGTGCTAGAATACAGCGTTTTTGTTAGATTTATTAACAATTTTGTCTATTTTAAGCAATGAAACGAATAGGATTAGCTGCCTTTATCCAAAGTGATACATAAATTGCTCTTTTATGCCAGATTAATACGTTTTTAGTCTGTTCGATGTAAGTTTTCTTGTATAAAGCAAAAGATCGTCTAAAATAAGCCGTTTTTGTTTTAACTGATGAACAATTCAGACTGAGAGTCAACAAAAATAATTTGTTTTAATCCAAACTGATACTTTTTGACCCTATAAGAGTCCTATAAGAGTCCGAGATACGCCGTTCTCGTCAAGTCTATAACGTAATTCGTTTTTTTGTGTCAGAATACGACGTTTTCTGTCTGTTTAATATAAGTTTTTAATAATAATAATACTAATAACAATAATAATAATAATAATAATAAAAATAATAGTAATAATAATAATAATAGTAATAATAATAATAATAATAATAATAATAATAATAATAATAATAATAATAATAATAATAAAAATAATAATAGTAATAAAAGTAAGCTTAGTTTTCTAAGCAAAAATGAAGCTTATTTTGTGTTATATGAGCGTTTTCTCATTTCTATGCAAGAAATCATCTGTGATGTGTTTTTAGGCAAGAAATTGTCTAAAATTAATAACTCATTTTAAAACTGGTATAAAAACATTTACTATGCAAAAGTTAAAAATAATAATAATAATAATAATAATAATAATAATAATAATAATAGTAATAATATTAATAATAATAATAATAATAATAATAATAATAGTAATAAAGGTAAGCTTTGTTTTCTAAGCAAAAATGAAGCTTATTTTGTGTGTTATATGAGCGTTTTCTCATTTCTATGCAAGAGATCATCTGTGATGTGTTTTTAGGCAAGAAATTGAATAAAATTAATAACTCATTTTAAAACTGGTATAAAAACATTTACTATACAAAAGTTATAATCGGTTTTTAATAATAATAATATTAATAATAATAATAATAATAATAATAATAGTAATAAAAGTAAGCTTAGTTTTCTAAGCAAAAATAAAGCTTATTTTGTGTTATATGAGCGTTTTCTCATTTCTATTCAAGAGATCATCTGTGGTCTGTGTTTTTAGGCAAGAAATTGTCTAAAATTAAATTAACTCATTTTAAAACTGGTATAAAAACATTTACTATACAAAAGTTATAATCGGTTTTTAATAATAATAATATTAATAATAATAATAACAATAATAACAATAATAGTATTAATAATAATAATAATAATAGTAATAATAATAATAATATTAAAATAATAATAATAGTAGTAATAAAAGTAAGCTTAGTTTTCTAAGCAAAAATAAAGCTTATTTTGTGTTATATGAGCGTTTTCTCATTTCTATGCAAAAGATCATGTGTGATCTGTGTTTTTAAGCAATCTAAGCCATTTTATAGTTTTTAATATTTAACAAAAATTTGCTTTAAAATAAAATGTTTGAAAAACTAAAATTAAACTAAATTAATTGTGTCTAACACTTTAGTAGAGGAAAAAGGAGGAGACATAAAAGTCACTAAAGTCTTAAATGTAATTCAGTTTTCAATGTTTGAGACGAAGACGAAAATGCAGCATTTACAAACGACTCTAAAGGCTTCAGTGACCTTTCTGTCACCTCTTTTTTCTTCAAATAGATTATTGGACCCAATAAATTAAGTGTATTTTAAATCACAACATTTTCTGTTGAAGCACTTTTTTTTAAATTGTAATTATTTTCAAACTTATATCTCGCTTATGGTTAGTCCTACATGAAAAATGCAAATAACTATTTTGTAGGAAATTTTATCAGCCTTAATTTTAGTAAAAAGATAAAAATTGATAGGAGTAACTGTTTTCGAGATATAAGCAAAAAACCAATAAGAAAACTGTAACTGTTACTGAACAAAAATGTAATTCAGTTTTCAATGTTTGAGACAAAGACGAAAATGCAGCATTTAAAATCGACTCTGAAGACTTCAGTGACTTTTATATCACCTCCTTTTTCTTCTAATAAAGTATTGGACCCATTAAATTAAGTGTATTTTAAATCACAAGACATTTTCTGTTAAAGCACTTTTTTTTTAAATATTAATTATTTTCTAACTTACATCTCGCTTATGGTTAGTCTGAAACTGACTCTGAAGACTTTGGTGACTTTTATGTCTTTTCCATTTTTCTCTACTAAAGTGTTGGACACAATTAATTTAGTTTAATTTCAGTTTTTCAAATATTTTATTTTAAAGCAAATTTTTGTTAAATATTATTTAAATCCAACTCTATAACTCGCTTATGGTTGGTCCTACAAGAAAAATGCAAATAACGATTTTGTAGGAAATTTTATCAGCTTTAATTTTGAAAAAAAGATAAAAATTGATAGGAGTAACAGTTTTTGAGATATAAGCAAAAAACCAATAAGAAAACTGTAACTGTTACTGAACAAAAATGTAATTCAGTTTTCAATGTTTGAGACGAAGACGGAAATGCAGCATTTAAAATCGACTCTGAAGACTTCAGTGACTTTTATGTCACCTCCTTTTTCATCTAATAAAGTATTGGACCCAATAAATTAAGTGTATTTTAAATCACAAGACATTTTCTGTTAAAGCACTTTTTTTTTAAATATTAATTATTTTCAAACTTATATCTCGCTTATGGTTAGTCCTACATGAAAAATGCAAATTATTATTTTGTAGGAAATTTTATCAGCTTTAATTTTAGTAAAATGATAAAAATTGATAGGAGTAACTGTTTTCAAGATATAAGCAAGAAACCAAAAAACTGTTACCTTAATTAAGCGCTTGCATATAAGCAAATTTAGTACTAAAAACAACTCTGAAGACTTTGGTGACTTTTATGTCTTCTCCTTTTTTCTCTACTAAAGTGTTAGACCCAATTAATTTAGTTTAATATCGGTTTTTCAAACATTTTATTTTAAAGCAAATTTTTGTTAAAGATTATTTATATCCAACTCTATAACTCGCTTATGGTTGGTCCTACAAAAAAAATGCTAAAAACTATTTTGTAGGAAATTTTATCAGCTTTAATTTTGAAGAAAAGATAAAAATTTATAGGAGTAACTGTTTTCGAGATATAAGCAAAAAACCAATAAGAAAACTGTAACTGTTACTGAAAAAAATGTAATTCAGTTTTCAATGTTTGGGACAAAGACGAAAATGCAGCATTTAAAATCGACTCTGAAGACTTCAGTGACTTTTATGTCACCTCCTTTTTCTTCTAATTAAGTATTGGACCCATTAAATTAAGTGTATTTTAAATCACAAGACATTTTCTGTTAAAGCACTTTTTTTTTAAATATTAATTATTTTCAAACTTACATCTCGCTTATGGTTAGTCCTACATGAAAAATGCAAATTACTATTTTGTTGGAAATTTTATCAGCTTTAATTTTAGTAAAAAGATAAAAATTAATAGGAGTAACTGTTTTCGAGATATAAGCAAGAAACCAAAAAACTGTTACCTTAATTAAGCGCTTGCAGATAAGCAAATTTAGTACTAGAAACAACTCTGAAGACTTTGGTGACTTTTATGTCTTCTCCTTTTTCCTCTACTAAAGTGTTAGACCCAATTAATTTGGTTTAATATCGGTTTTTCAAACATTTTATTTTAAAGCAAATTTTTGTTAAAGATTATTTATATCCAACTCTATAACTCGCTTATGGTTGGTCCTACAAAAAAATGCAAATAACTATTTTGTAGGAAATTTTATCAGCTTTAATTTTGAAAAAGAGATAAAAATTGATAGGAGTAACTGTTTTCGAGATATAAGCAAGAAACCAAAAAACTGTTACCATAATTAAGCGTTTGCATATAAGCAAATTTAGTACTATTAGTATTATTATTATTAATGTTATTGTTATTAATATGACGACTAAAGACGACTCTGAAACATTTAGTGACTTTTATGTCTTCTCCTTTTTCCTCTACTAAAGTGTTAGACACAATTAATTTAGTTTAATTCCGGTTATTCAAGCATTTTATTTTAAAGCAAATTTTTGTTAAATATTATTTATATCCAACTCTATAACTTGCTTATGCTTGTTTCTACAAGAAAAATGTAAATAACTATTTTAGTGTTTTCGAGATATAAGCAAAAAACCAATAAGAAAACTATAACTGTTACTGAACAAAAATGTAATTCAGTTTTCAATGTTTGAGACGAAGACGAAAATGCAGCATTTACAAACGACTCTAAAAACTTCAGTGACCTTTCTGTCACCTCCTTTTTCTTCTAATAAAGTATTGGACCCAATAAATTAAGTGTATTTTAAATCACAAGACATTTTCTGTTAAAGCACTTTTTTTTTAAATATTAATTATTTTCAAACTTACATTTCGCTTATGGTTAGTCCTACATAAAAAATGCAAATTACTATTTTGTAGGAAATTTTATCAGCTTTAATTTTAGTAAAAAGATAAAAATTAATAGGAGTAACTGTTTTCGAGATATAAGCAAAAAACCAATAAGAAAACTGTAACTGTTACTGAACAAAAATGTAATTCAGTTTTCAATGTTTGAGACAAAGACGAAAATGCAGCATTTAAAATCGACTCTGAAGACTTCAGTGACTTTTTTGTCACCTCCTTTTTCTTCTAATAAAGTATTGGACCCATTAAATTAAGTGTATTTTAAATCACAAGACATTTTCTGTTAAAGCACTTTTTTTTTAAATATTAATTATTTTCAAACTTACATCTCGCTTATGGTTAGTCTGAAACTGACTCTGAAGACTTTGGTGACTTTTATGTCTTTTCCATTTTTCTCTACTAAAGTGTTGGACACAATTAATTTAGTTTAATTTCAGTTTTTCAAATATTTTATTTTAAAGCAAATTTTTGTTAAATATTATTTAAATCCAACTCTATAACTCGCTTATGGTTGGTCCTACAAGAAAAATGCAAATAACGATTTTGTAGGAAATTTTATCAGCTTTAATTTTGAAAAAAAGATAAAAATTGATTGGAGTAACAGTTTTTGAGATATAAGCAAAAAACCAATAAGAAAACTGTAACTGTTACTGAACAAAAATGTAATTCAGTTTTCAATGTTTGAGACGAAGACGAAAATGCAGCATTTAAAATCGACTCTGAAGACTTCAGTGACTTTTATGTCACCTCCTTTTTCATCTAATAAAGTATTGGACTCAATAAATTAAGTGTATTTTAAATCACAAGACATTTTCTGTTAAAGCACTTTTTTTTAAATATTAATTATTTTTAAACTTATATCTCGTTTATGGTTAGTCCTACATAAAAAATGCAAATTACTATTTTGTAGGAAATTTTATCAGCTTTAATTTTAGTAAAATGATAAAAATTGATAGGAGTAACTGTTTTCAAGATATAAGCAAGAAACCAAAAAACTGTTACCTTAATTAAGCGCTTGCATATAAGCAAATTTAGTACTAAAAACAACTCTGAAGACTTTGGTGACTTTTATGTCTTCTCCTTTTTTCTCTACTAAAGTGTTAGACCCAATTAATTTAGTTTAATATCGGTTTTTCAAACATTTTATTTTAAAGCAAATTTTTGTTAAAGATTATTTATATCCAACTCACTAACTCGCTTATGGTTGGTCCTACAAAAAAATGCAAATAACTATTTTGTAGGAAATTTTATCAGCTTTAATTTTGAAACAAGATAAAAATTGATAGGGGTAACTGTTTTCGAGATATAAGCAAGAAACCAAAAAACTGTTACCTTAATTAAGCGTTTGCATTTAAGCAAATTTAGTACTATTAGTATTATTATTATTAATGTTATTGTTATGAATATGACGACTAAAGACGACTCTGAAACATTTAGTGACTTTTATGTCTTCTCCTTTTTCCTCTTCTAATTTTTGTTAAATATTAAAAACTATAAAATGGCTTAGATTGCCTAAAAACACAGATCACACATGATCTTTTGCATAGTAATGAGAAAACGCTCATGTAACACACAAAATAAGCTCCATTTTTTCTTATTAAAAGTATTATTATTATTATTACTTTTGTTACTATTACTATTATTATTATTATTATTATTATTGTTAATATTATTATTATTATTTATATTATTATTATTATTAACTTTTGTATAGTAAATGTTTTTATACCAGTTTTAAAATGAGTTATTAATTTTAGACAATTTCTTGCCTAAAAACACAGATCACAGATGATCTCTTGCATAGAAATGAGAAAACGCTCAAATTACTAAAATTAAAGCTGATAAAATTTCCTACAAAATAGTTATTTGCATTTTTCATGTAGGACTAACCATAAGCGAGATATAAGTTTGAAAATAGTTAATATTTAAAAAAAAAGTGCTTTAACAAAAAATGTCTTGTGATTAAAATACACTTAATTTAATGGGTCCAATACTTTATTAGAAGAAAAAGGAGGTGACATAAAAGTCACCAAAGTCTTGAGAGTCGTTTTTAGTCGTCATATTAATAACAATAACATTAATAATAATAATACTAATAGTACTAAATTTGCATATATGCAAGCGCTTAATTAAGGTTACAGTTTCTTGCTTATATCCCGAAAACAGTTACTCCTATCAATTTTTATCTTTTTTTCAAAATTAAAGCTGATAAAATTTCCTACAAAATAGTTATTTGCATTTTTCTTGTAGGACCAAGTATAAGCGAGTTATAAAGATGGATATAAATAATATTTAACAAAAATTTGCTTTAAAATAAAATGTTTGAAATACTGAAATTAAACTAAATTAATTGTGTCTAACACTTTAGTAGAAGAAAAAGGAGAAGACATAAAAGTCACTGAAGGTTTCAGAGTCGTCTTTAATCGTCATACTAATAACAATAACATTAATAATAATAATACTAATAGTACTAAATTTGCTTATATGCAAGCGCATTATTAAGGTAACAGTTTTTTGGTTTCTTGCTTATATCTCGAAAACAGTTACTCCTATCAATTTTTATCTTTTTACTAAAATTAAAGCTGATAAAATTTCCTACAAAACAGTTTTTTGCATTTTTCATGTAGGACTAACCATAAGCGAGATATAAGTTTCAAAATAATCAATATTTAAAAAAAAAGTGCTTTAACAAAAAATGTCTTGTGATTTAAAATACACTTAATTTATTGGGTCCAATACTTTATTAGAAAAAAAAGGAGGTGACTTAAAAGTCACTGAAGTTTTCAGAGTCGTTTTTAAATGCTGCATTTTCGTCTACGTCTCAAACATTGAAAACTGAATTACATTTTTGTTCAGTAACAGTTACAGTTTTCTTATTGGTTTTTTGCTTATATCTCGAAAACAGTTACTCCTATCAATTTTTATCTTTTTTTCAAAATTCAAGCCGATAAAATTTCCTACAAAATAGTTATTTGCATTTTTCTTGTAGGACCAACCATAAGCGAATTATAGAGTTGGATATAAATAATCTTTAACAAAAATTTGCTTTAAAATAAAATGTTTGAAAAACCGAAATTAAACTAAATTAATTAAGACTAACACTTTAGTAGAGGAAAAAGGAGAAGACATAAAAGTCACCAAATGTTTCAGAGTCGTCTTTAGTCGTCAAATTAATAACAATAACATTAATAATAATAATACTAATAGTACTAAATTTTCTTATATGCAAACGCTTAATTAAGGTAACAGTTTTTTGGTTTCTTGCTTATATCTCGAAAACAGTGTCTCCTATCAATTTTTATCTTTTTACTAAAATTAAATCTGATAAAATTTTCTACAAAATAGTTATTTGCATTTTTTTGTAGGACTAACCATAAGCGAGTTATAGAGTTTGATATAAATAATCTTTAACAAAAATTTGCTTTAAAATAAAATGTTTGAAAAACCGATATTAAACTAAATAAATTTGGTCTAACACATTAGTAGAGGAAAAAGGAGAAGACATAAAAGTCACCAAAGTTTTCAGAGTTGTTTTTAGTACTTTTAGTTTTTAGTACGCTTAATTAAGGTAACAGTTTTTTGGTTTCTTGCTTATATCTCGAAAACAGTTACTCCTATCAATTTTTAACTTTTTACTAAAATTAAAGCTGATAAAATTTCCTACAAAATAGTAATTTGCATTTTTTATGTAGGACTAACCATAAGCGAGATATAAGTTTGAAAATAAATAATATTTAAAAAAAAATGCTTTAACAGAAAATGTCTTGTGATTTAAAATACACTTAATTTAATGAGTCCAATACTTTATTAGAAGAAAAAGGAGGTGACATAAACGTCACTGAAGTCTTCAGAGTCGATTTTAAATGGTGCATTTTCGTCTTCATCTCAAACATTGAAAACTGAATTACATTTTTGTTCAGTAACAGTTACAGTTTTTTTATTGGTTTTTTGCTTATATCTCGAAAACAGTTACTCCTATCAATTTTTATCTTTTTTTTAAGATTAAAGCTGATAAAATTTCCTAAAAAATAGTTATTTGCATTTTTCTTGTAGGACCAACCATAAGCGAGTTATAGAGTTGGATATAAATAATATTTAACAAAAACTTGCTTTAAAATAAAGTGTTTGAAAAACTAAAATTAAACTAAATTAATTGTGTCTAACACTTTAGTTGAGGAAAAAGGAGAAGACATTAAAGTCACTAAAGGTTTCAGAGTCGTCTTTAGTCGTCATATTAATAACAATAACATTAATAATAATAATACTAATAGTACTAAATTTGCTTATATGCAAGCGCTTTATTAAGGTAACAGTTTTTTGGTTTCTTGTTTATATCTCGATAACAGTTACTCCTATCAATTTTTATCTTTTTACTAAAATTAAAGCTGATAAAATTTCCTACAAAATAGTTATTTGCATTTTTCATGTAGGGCTAACCACAAGCGAGATATAAGTTTGAAAATAATTAATATTTAAAAAAAAAGTGCTTTAAGAGAAAATGTCTTGTGATTTAAAATACACTTAATTTATTGGGTCCAATACTTTATTAGAAGAAAAAGGAGGTGACATAAAAGTTACTGAAGTCTTCAAAGTCGTTTTTAAATGATGCATTTTCGTCTTCGTCTCAATCATTGAAAACTGAATTACATTTTTGTTCAGTAACTGTAACAGTTTTCACTTTGGTTTTTTGCTTATATCTCGAAAACAATTACTCCTATCAATTTTTATCTTTCTTTCAAAATTAAAGCTGATAAAATTTCCTACAAAATAGTTATTTGCATTTATTTTGTAAGACCAACCATAAGCGAGTTGTAGAGTTGGATATAAATAATCTTTAACAAAAATTTGCTTTAAAATAAAATGTTTGAAAAACCTAAATTAAACTAAATTAATTGAGTCTAACACTTTAGTATAGGAAAAAGGAGAAGACATAAAAGTCACCAAAGTCTTCAGAGTCGTTTTTGGTCGTCATATTAATAACAATAACATTAATAATAATAATACAAATAGTACTAAATTTGCTTATATGCAAACGCTTAATTAAGGTAACAGTTTTTTGGTTTCTTGCTTATATCTCGAAAACAGTTACTTCTATCAATTTTTATCTTTTAACTAAAATTAAAGCTGATAAAATTTCCTACAAAATAGTTATTTGCATTTTTCATGTAGGACTAACCATAAGCGAGATATAAGTTTGAAAATAATTAATATTTAAAAAAAAAGTGCTTTAACAGTAAATGTCTTGTGATTTAAAATACACTTAATTTTATGGGTCCAATACTTTATTAGAAGAAAAAGGAGGTGACATAAAAGTCACCAAAGTCTTGAGAGTCGTTTTTAGTCGTCATATTAATAACAATAACATTAATAATAATAATACTAATAGTACTAAATTTGCTTATATGCAAGCGCTTAATTAAGGTAACAGTTTCTTGCTTATATCTCGAAAACAGTTACTCCTATCAATTTTTATTTTTTTACTAAAATTAAAGCTGATAAAATTTCCTACAAAATAGTTATTTGCATTTTTTATGTAAGACTAACCATAAGCGAGATATAAGTTTGAAAATAATTAATATTTTAAAAAAAAGTGCTTTAACAGAAAATGTTTTGTGATTTAAAATACATTTAATTTATAAGGTCCAATACTTTATTAGAAGAAAAAAGAGGTGACATATAAGTCACTGAAGTCTTCAGAGTCGATTTTAAATGCTGCATTTTCGTCTTCGTCTCAAACATTGAAAACTGAGTTACATTTTTGTTCAGTAACAGTTTCAGTTTTCTTATTGGTTTTTTGCTTATATCTCGAAAACAGTTACTCCTATCAATTTTTATCTTTCTTTCAAAATTAAAGCTGATAAAATTTCCTACAAAATAGTTATTTTCATTTTTCTTGTAGGACCAACCATAAGCGAGTTATAGAGTTGGATATAAATAATATTTAACAAAAATTTGCTTTAAAATAAAATGCTTGAAAATCCGGAATTAAACTAAATTAATTGTGTCTTCCACTTTAGTAGAGGAAAAAGGAGAAGACATAAAAGTCACTAAATGTTTCAGAGTCGTCTTTAGTCGTCATATTAATAACAATAACATTAATAATAATAATACTAATAGTACTAAATGTGCTTATATGCAAACGCTTAATTAAGGTAACAGTTTTTTGGTTTCTTGCTTATATCTCGAAAACAGTTACTCCTATCAATTTTTATCTTTTTTTCGAAATTAAAGCTGATAAAATTTTCCACAAAATTGTTATTTGCATTTTTTTGTAGGACAAACCATAAGCGAGTTATAGAGTTGAATATAAATATTCTTTAACAAAAATTTGTTTTAAAATAAAATGTTTGAAAAGCCGATATTACACTAAATTAATTGGGTCTAACACTTTAGTAGAGGAAAAAGGAGATGACATAAAAGTCACCAAAGTCTTCAGAGTTGTTTTTAGTACTAAATTTGCTTATATGCAAGCGCTTAATTAAGGTAACAGTTTTTTGGTTTCTTGCTTATATCTCGAAAACAGTTACTCCTATCAATTTTTATCTTTTTACTAAAATTAAAGCTGATAAAATTTCCTACAAAATAGTTATTTGCATTTTTCATGTAGGACTAACCATAAGCGAAATATAAGTTTGAAAATAATTAATATTTAAAAAAAGTGCTTTAACAGAAAATGTCTTGTGATTTAAAATACACTTAATTTATTGGGTCCAATACTTTATTAAAAGAAAAAGGAGGTGACATAAAATCACTGAAGTCTTCAGAGTCGTTTTTAAATGCTGCATTTTTGTCTTCGTCTCAAACATTGAAAACTGAATTACATTTTTGTTCAGGAACAGTTACAGTTTTCTTATTGGTTTTTTGCTTATATCTCGAAAACAGTTACTCCTATCAAATTTTATCTTTTTTCCAAAATTAAAGCTGATAAAATTTCCAACAAAATAGTTATTTACATTTTTCTTGTAGGACCAAGCATAAACGAGTTATAGAGTGGGATATAAATAATATTTAACAAAAATTTGCTTTAAAATAAAATGCTTGAAAAACCGGAATTAAACTAAATTAATTGTGTCTAACACTTTAGTAGAGGAAAAAGGAGAAGACATAAAAGTCACCAAATGTTTCAGAGTCGTCTTTAGTCGTCAAATTAATAACAATAACATTAATAATAATAATACTAATAGTACTAAATTTTCTTATATGCAAACGCTTAATTAAGGTAACAGTTTTTTGGTTTCTTGCTTATATCTCGAAAACAGTTACTCCTATCAATTTTTATCTTTTTACTAAAATTAAAGCTGATAAAATTTTCTACAAAATAGTTATTTGCATTTTTTTGTAGGACTAACCATAAGCGAGTTATAGAGTTGGATATAAATAATCTTTAACAAAAATTTGCTTTAAAATAAAATGTTTGAAAAACCGATATTAAACTAAATAAATTTGGTCTAACACATTATTAGAGGAAAAAGGAGAAGACATAAAAGTCACCAAAGTCTTCAGAGTTGTTTTTAGTACTTTTAGTTTTTAGTACGCTTAATTAAGGTAACAGTTTTTTGGTTTCTTGCTTATATCTCGAAAACAGTTACTCCTATCAATTTTTAACTTTTTACTAAAATTAAAGCTGATAAAATTTCCTACAAAATAGTAATTTGCATTTTTTATGTAGGACTAACCATAAGCGAGATATAAGTTTGAAAATAAATAATATTTAAAAAAAAAGTGCTTTAACAGAAAATGTCTTGTGATTTAAAATACACTTAATTTAATGAGTCCAATACTTTATTAGAAGAAAAAGGAGGTGACATAAACGTCACTGAATTCTTCAGAGTCGATTTTAAATGGTGCATTTTCGTTTTCATCTCAAACATTGAAAACTGAATTACATTTTTGTTCAGTAACAGTTACAGTTTTTTTATTGGTTTTTTGCTTATATCTCGAAAACAGTTACTCCTATCAATTTTTATCTTTCTCTCAAGATTAAAGCTGATAAAATTTCCTAAAAAATAGTTATTTGCATTTTTCTTGTAGGACCAACCATAAGCGAGTTATAGAGTTGGATATAAATAATATTTAACAAAAACTTGCTTTAAAATAAAGTGTTTGAAAAACTAAAATTAAACTAAATTAATTGTGTCTAACACTTTAGTTGAGGAAAAAGGAGAAGACATTAAAGTCACTAAAGGTTTCAGAGTCGTCTTTAGTCGTCATATTAATAACAATAACATTAATAATAATAATACTAATAGTACTAAATTTGCTTATATGCAAGCGCTTAATTAAGGTAACAGTTTCTTGCTTATATCTCGAAAACAGTTACTTCTATCAATTTTTATCTTTTTACTAAAATTAAAGCTGATAAAATTTCCTACAAAATAGTTATTTGCATTTTTCATGTAAGACTAACCATAAGCGAGATATAAGTTTAAAAATTATTAATATTTAAAAAAAAAGTGCTTTAACAGAAAATGTCTTGTGATTTAAAATACACTTAATTTATTGGGTCAAATACTTTATTAGAAGAAAAAGGAGGTGACATAAAAGTCGCTGAAGTCTTCAGAGTCGTTTTTAAATGCTGCATTTTCGTCTTCGTCTCAAACATTGAAAACTGAATAACATTTTTGTTCAGTAACTGTAACAGTTTTCACTTTGGTTTTTTGCTTATATCTCGAAAACAATTACTCCTATCAATTTTTATCTTTCTTTCAAAATTAAAGCTGATAGAATTTCCTACAAAATAGTTAATTGCATTTCTTTTGTAAGACCAACCATAAGCGAGTTATAGAGTTGGATATAAATAATCTTTAACAAAAATTTGCTTTAAAATAAAATGTTTGAAAAACCGAAATTAAACTAAATTAATTGAGTCTAACACATTAGTATAGGAAAAAGGGGAAGACATAAAAGTCACCAAAGTCTTCAGAGTCGTTTTTAGTCGTCATATTAATAACAATAACATCAATAATAATAATACTAATAGTACTAAATTTGCTTATATGCAAGCGCTTAATTAAGGTAACAGTTTTTTGGTTTCTTGTTTATATCTCGAAAACAGTTACTCCTATCAATTTTTATCTTTTTACTAAAATTAAAGCTGATAAAATTTCCTACAAATTAGTTATTTGCATTTTTCATGTAGGACTAACCATAAGCGAGATATAAGTTTGAAAATAATTAATATTTAAAACAAATGTGCTTTAACAGAAAATGCCTTGTGATTTAAAATACACTTAATTTATTGGGACCAATACTTTATTAGAAGAAAAAGGAGGTGACATAAAAGTCACTGAAGTCTTCAGAGTCGTTTTTAAATGCTGCATTTTTGTCATCGTCTCAAACATTGAAAACTGAATTACATTTTTGTTCAGTAACAGTTACAGTTTTCTTCTTGGTTTTTTGCTTAAATCTCGAAAACAGTTACACCTATCAAATTTTATCTTTCTTTCAAAATTAAAGCTGATAAAATTTCCAACAAAGTAGATATTTGCATTTTTCTTGTAGGACCAAGCATAAGCGAGTTATAGAGATGGATATAAATAATATCTTACAAAAATTTGCTTTAAAATAAAATGTTTGAAAAACTGAAATTAAACTAAATTAATTGTGTCTAACACTTTAGTGGAGGAAAAAGGAGAAGACATAAAAGTCTCTAAAGGTTTCAAAGTCGCCTTTAGTCGTCATATTAATAACAATAACATTAATAATAATACTAATAGTATTAAATTTGCTTATATGCAAACGCTTAATTAAGGTAACAGTTTTTTGGTTTCTTGCTTATATCTCGAAAACAGTTACTCCTATCAATTTTTATCTTTTTTTCAAAATTAAAGCTGATAAAATTTCCCACAAAATAGTTAATTGCATTTTTTTTATAGGACCAACCATAAGCGAGTTATAGAGTTGAATATAAATAATCTTTAACAAAAATTTGTTTTAAAATAAAATGTTTGAAAAACCGATATTAAACTAAATTAATTGAGTCTAACACATTAGTATAGGAAAAAGGGGAAGACATAAAAGTCACCAAAGTCTTCAGAGTTGTTTTTAGTACTAAATTTGCTTATATGCAAGCGCTTAATTAAGGTAACAGTTTTTTGGTTTCTTGCTTATATCTCGAAAACAGTTACTCCTGTCAATTTTTATCTTTTTACTAAAATTAAAGCTGATAAAATTTCCTACAAAATAGTTATTTGCATTTTTCATGTAGGACTAACCATAAGCGAAATATAAGTTTGAAAATAATTAATATTTTAAAAAAGTGCTTTAACAGAAAATGCCTTGTGGTTTAAAATACACTTAATTTATTGGGTCCAATACTTTATTAGAAGAAAAAGGAGGTGACATAAAAGTCGCTGAAGTCTTCAGAGTCGTTTTAAAATGCTGCATTTTCGTCTTCGTCTCAAACATTGAAAACTGAATTACATTTGTGTTCAGTAACTGTAACAATTTTCACTTTGGTTTTTTGCTTATATTTCGAAAACAGTTACTTTTATCAATTTTTATTTTTCTTTCAAAATTAAAGCTGATAAAATTTCCTACAAAAGAGTTATTTGCATTTCTTTTGTAAGACCAACCATAAGCGAGTTATTGATTTGGATATAAATAATCTTTAACAAAAATTTGCTTTAATAGTAATAAAAGTAATAATAATAATAATACTTTTAATAAGGAAAAATAAAGTTTATTTTGTGTGTTACATGAGCGTTTTCTCATTTCTATGCAAAAGATCATGTGTGATCTGTGTTTTTAGGCAATCTAAGCCATTTTATAGTTTTTAGGCAAGAAATTGGCTAAAATTAATCACTCATTTTAAAACTGGTATAAAAACAATACTATACAAAAGTTATAATCGGTTTTTAATAATAATAATAATAATAATAATAATAATAATAATAATAATAATAATAGACGAAGACGAAAATGCAGCATTTAAAAACGACTCTGAAGACTTCAGTTACTTTTATGTCATCTTCTTTTTCTTCTAATAAAGTATTGGACCCAATAAATTAAAAAATATTTATTTGCATTTTTCATGTAGGACTAACCATAAGCGAGATATAAGTTTGAAAATAATTACTATTGTTATTATTGTTATTATTATTATTAACATTATTATTGTTATTATTATTATTATTATTATTATTATTATTATTACTATTATTATTATTATTATTATTATTATTATTATTATTATTATTATTATTATTAAAAACCGATTATAACTTTTGTATAGTAAATGTTTTTATACCAGTTTTAAAATGAGTTATTAATTTTAGACAATTTCTTGCCTAAAAACACAGATCACAGATGATCTCTTGAATAGAAATGAGAAAACGCTCATATAACACAAAATAAGCTTTATTTTTGCTTAGAAAACTAAGCTTACTTTTATTACTACTATTATTATTATTTTTATTATTATTATAATTATTACTATTATTTTTATTATTATTATTACTATTATTATTATTATTATTATTATTATTATTATTATTAATATTATTATTATTAAAAACCGATTATAACTTTTGTATAGTAAATGTTTTTAACCAGTTTTAAAATGAGTTATTAATTTTATTCAATTTCTTGCCTAAAAACACATCACAGATGATCTCTTGCATAGAAATGAGAAAACGCTCATATAACACACAAAATAAGCTTCATTTTTGCTTAGAAAACTAAGCTTACTTTTATTACTATTATTATTATTTTTATTATTATAATTATTATTATTATTATCACGCTCATGTAACACACAAAATAAGCTTTATTTTTCCTTATTAAAAGTATTATTATTTTTATTACTTTTGTTACTATTACCATTATTATTATTATTATTATTATTATTATTATTATTATTAATATTAACTTTTGTATAGTAAATGTTTTTATACCAGTTTTAAAATGGGTTATTAATTTTAGACAATTTCTTGCCTAAAAACACATCACAGATGATTTCTTGCATAGTAATGAGAAAACGCTCATATAACACACAAAATAAGCTTCATTTTTGCTTAGAAAACTAAGCTTACTTTTATTACTATTATTATTTCTATTATTATTATTTTTATTATTATTATTATTATTACTATTATTATTATTATTATTATTATTATTATTATTATTATTATTATTACTATTATTTTTATTATTATTATTATTATTATTGTTATTATTATTATTATTAAAAACTTATATTAAACAGATAGAAAACGTCGTATTCTGACACAAAAAAACGAATTACGTTATAGACTTGACGAGAACGGCGTATCTCGGACTCTTATAGGACTCTTATAGGGTCAAAAAGTATCAGTTTGGATTAAAACAAATTATTTTTGTTGACTCTCAGTCTGAATTGTTCATCAGTTCAAACAAAAACGGCTTATTTTAGACGATCTTTTGCTTTGAACAAGAAAACTTACATCGAACAGACTAAAAACGTATTAATCTGGCATAAAAGAGCAATTTATGTATCACTTTGGATAAAGGCAGCTAATCCTATTCGTTTCATTGCTTAAAATAGACAAAATTGTTGATAAATCTAACAAAAACGCTGTATTCTAGCACCAAATACTAATTACATTATAGTTTCGACGAGAATAGCTTATTTGGAATGGTTCTATGCTTCCAAACGAGTAAATTTTTATTAAACAGATGCCAAACATCATGTTTTGTCCTATAAAAACATTTTATATTGCAGTTTGTATTAAAACAAAATATTTTCGTTGATCCTTTGTTAGAAGCAGCAAACCTAACATTTAAGAATCTGAAAACTTTGTATTCGGACACAAACCACCGAATTTTGTATCAGTTTAGACAAAAACGGTTGATTTTCGACAATATTTTGCTTTGAACAAGAAAACTTATATCAAACTGACTAAAAACGTCTTATTTTAGCACAAAACAAAAGATTTGCTTTATAGTCTTAACGAGAGCTGTTAATTTCAAACGGTTCTATGCTTTGAAACGAGTAAACTTTCACTGAACAGAGGAAAAACATCTTATTTCGCCTTTTAAAAACGATTCATGCCACAGTTTGGATAAAAACTAATTTTCGTTAATTCATTGTTACAAACAAGAAACCTTACATCAAAGAAACTGAAAACCACTTATTCAGGCACAGAAATTCGAATTACGTTTCAGTCTGGACAAAAACTGCTTACTTTAGACGATCCTTTGTTTTGAATACAAAAACTTACATTAAAAAGATTAAAAACGTCTTATTCTGGCTGAAAACTGCAAATTATATATTACTCTAGATAAAAGCTATTTATCCTGATTACTCCTTTACTTAGAATAGAGTAAACTTGTATAAAACTTAATGAAAACTTTAAATTTCGTCTTAAAGAAATAAATTACGTTATAGTTTTGACCAGCACTGTTTATTTCAAACGATTTTATGATTCGAAACTAATGAACTTTTATGGGGCAGATGCAAAACCACATATTACCATATAAAGCGTTGTTTTAAAGCAAATTATTACCTTTTGCAACAAGAAATTTCACGTCAAAGAAACTGAAAACTTCGTATCCATGCACAAATATCGAATTACGTATCAGTTTAGGCAAATACAGATTATTTTAAACGATTCCTTGCTATAAACAAAAAAAATTTTATCAAACATATTGAAAACGTCTTATTCTCGAAAATAAGAGCAAATTATGTATCACCTTTAACAAAAGCGGATTACTCTGTTTGATTCTATGCTTAGAGTAGAGTAAACTACTATAAAACGTAATGAAAACTCTATATTCAGGCTCAAAAGAACAAATTACGTTATAGTTTTGACAAAAAAAAATTATTTCGGACGATTACATACTTCGAAGTAAGCAAACTTTAATTGAACAAGTGCAAAAGCTAATACTTTGCTTTAAAATAACGATTTATGTGGTAATATGGTATTTTGCATCTGTCCTATAAAAGTTTACTCGTTTCGCTCCATTGAATCATTCGAAATAAATTATTTTGACACAACAACAACGAAAATAATTTGTTTTTGTTTAAACTGTAACATGTCGTTTTTATAAAACGAACTAAGACGTTTGGCATCTGTTTAGTGAAAGTTTTCTCGTTTGGGGGCATAAAATCGTTTGAAATTAACAGTTCTGGTCAAAACTATAACGTAGATTATTTCTTTGAGACGAAATTTAAAGTTTTCATTAAGTTTTATACAAGTTTGCTCTATTCTATGCAAAGGAGTAATCAGGATAAACTGCTTTTATTCAAAGTAATACATAATTTGCAGTTTTCAGCCAGAATAAGACGTTTTAATCTTTTTAATGTAAGTTTTTGTATTCAAAACAAAGGATCGTCTAAAGTAAGCAGTTTTTGTCCAGACTGAAACGTAATTCGAATTTCTGTGCCTGAATAAGGGGTTTTCAGTTACTTTGATGTAAGGTTTCTTGTTTGTAACAATGAATTAACGAAAATAATTGGTTTTCATCCTAACTGTGGCATGAATCGTTTTTAAAAGGCGAAATAAGATGTTTTTCCTCTGTTCAGTGAAAGTTTACTCGTTTCAATGCATAGAACTGTTTGAAATTAACAGCTCTCGTTAAGACTATAACGCAGATCTTTTGTTTTGTGCTAAAATAAGACGTTTTTAGTCAGTTTGATATAAGTTTTCTTGTTCAAAGCAAAATATTGTCGAAAATCAACCGTTTTTGTCTAAACTGATACAAAATTCGGTGGTTTGTGTCCGAATACAAAGTTTTCAGATTCTTTAATGTTAGGTTTGCTGTTCTAACAAAGAATCAACGAAAATATTTTGTTTTAATACAAACTGCAATATAAAATGTTTTTATAGGACAAAACATGATGTTTGGCATCTGTTTAATAAAAATTTACTCGTTTGGAAGCATAGAATCATTCCAAATAAGCTATTCTCGTCGAAACTATAATGTAATTAGTATTTTGTGCTAGAATACAGCGTGTTTGTTAGATTTATTAACGATTTTGTCTATTTTAAGCAATGAAACGAATAGGATTAGCTGCCTTTATCCAAAGTGATACATAAATTGCTCTTTTATGCCAGATTAATACGTTTTTAGTCTGTTCGATATAAGTTTTCTTGTTCAAAGCAAAAGATCGTCTAAAATAAGCCGTTTTTGTTTGAACTGATAAACAATTCAGACTGAGAGTCAACAAAAATAATTTGTTTTAATCCAAACTGATACTTTTTGACCCTATAAGAGTCCTATAAGAATCCGAGATACGCCGTTCTCGTCAAGTCTATAACGTAATTCGTATTTTTGTGTCAGAATACGACGTTTTCTGCCTGTTTAATATAATTTTTTAATAATAATAATAATAATAATGACAATAATAATAATAATAATAATAATAATAGTAATAGTAACAAAAGTAATAATAATATTAATACTTTTATTAAGGAAAAATGAAGCTTATTTTGTGTGTTACATGAGCGTTTTCTCATTTCTATGCAAAAGATCATGGGTGATCTGTGTTTTTAGGCAATCTAAGCCATTTTATAGTTTTTAGGCAAAAAATTGTCTAAAGTAAATCACTCATTTTAAAACTGGTATAAAAACATTTACTATACAAAAGTTATAATCGGTTTTTAATAATAATAATAATAATAATATAAACAATAATAATAATAATAATAATAGTAATAACAATAATAATAATAATAATAATAATAATAGTAGTAAATAATAATAATAATAATACTTATAATAATGAATTTCTTTCTAAATTAAAGCTTAGTTTTTCTAAGCAAAAATGAAGCTTATTTTGTGTTATCTGAGCGTTTTCTCATTTCTATGCAAGAGATCATCTGTAATCTGTGTTTTTAGGCAAGAAATTGTCTAAAATTAATAACTCATTTTAAAATGGTATAAAAACATTTACTATACAAAAGTTATAATCGGTTTTAATAATAATAATATTAATAATAATAATAATAATAATAATAATAATAATAGTAATAATAATAAAAATAATAGTAATAATAATAATAATAAAAATAATAATAATAGTAGTAATAAAAGTAAGCTTAGTTTTCTAAGCAAAAATGAAGCTTATTAGCGTTTTCTCATTTCTATGCAAGAGATCATCTGTGATCTGTGTTTTTAGGCAAGAAATTGTCTAAAATTAATAACTCATTTTAAAACTGGTATAAAAACATTTACTATACAAAAGTTATATTCGGTTTTTAATAATAATAATATTAATAATAATAATAATAATAATAATAATAATAATAATAATAATAGTAATAATAATAAAAATAATAGTAATAATAATAATAATAATAAAAATAATAATAATAGTAGTAATAAAAGTAAGCTTAGTTTTCTAAGCAAAAATGAAGCTTATTTTGTGTTATATGAGCGTTTTCTCATTTCTATGCAAGAAATCATCTGTGATCTGTGTTTTTAGGCAAAAAATTGTCTAAAATTAATAACTCATTTTAAAACTGGTATAAAAACATTTACTATACAAAAGTTATAATCGGTTTTTAATAATAATAATATTAATAATAATAATAATAATAATAATAATAATAATAATAATAATAATAATAATAATAATAATAATAATAATAATAATAGTAATAATAATAATAAAAATAATAGTAATAATAATAGTAGTAATAAAAGTAAGCTTAGTTTTCTAAGCAAAAATGAAGCTTATTTTGTGTTAGATGAGCGTTTTCTCATTTCAATGCAAAAGATCATGTGTGATCTGTGTTTTTAGGCAATCTAAGCCATTTTATAGTTTTTAAAATTTAACAAAAATTTGCTTTAAAATAAAATGTTTGAAGAACTGAAATTAAACTAAATTAATTGTGTCTAACACTTTAGTAAAGGAAAAAGGAGGAGACATAAAAGTCACTAAAGTCTTAGAGTTGTCTTTAGTCGTCATATTAATAACAATAACATTTATAATAACAATACTAGTAGTACTAAATTTGCTTATATGCAAGCGCTTAATTAAGGTAACAGTTTTTTGTTTTTTGCTTATATCTCGAAAACAGTTACTTCTATCAATTTTTAACTTTTTACCAAAATTAAAGGTGATAAAATTTCCTACAAAATAGTTATTTGCATTTTTCATGTAGAACTAACCATAAGCGAGATATAAGTTTGAAAATAATTAATAATTAAAAAAAATGTGTTTTAACAGAAAATGTCTTGTGATTTAAAATACACTTAATTTATTGAGTCCAATACTTAATTAGAAGAAAAAGGAGGTGACAGTAAATGCTGCATTTTCGTCTTCGTCTCAAACATTGAAAACTGAATTACATTTTTGTTCAGTAACAGTTACAGTTTTTTTATTGATTTTTTGCTTATATCTCGAAAACAGTTACTCCTATCAAATTTTATCATTCTTCCTAAATTAAAGCTTATAAAATTTCCAACAAAATAGTTATTTACATTTTTCTTGTAGGACCAAGCATAAACGAGTTATAGAGTTGGATATAAATAATATTTAACAAAAATTTGCTTTAAAATAAAATGCTTGAGAAACCGGAATTTAACTAAATTAATTGTGTCTAACACTTTAGTAGAGGAAAAAGGAGAAGACATAAAAGTCACTAAATGTTTCAGAGTCGTCTTTAGTCGTCATATTAATAACAATAACATTAATAATAATAATACTAATATTACAAAATTTGCTTATATGCAAGCGCTTAATTAAGGTAACAGTTTCTTGCTTGTATTTCGAAAACAGTTACTCCTATCAATTTTTATCTTTTTACTAAAATTAAAGCTGATAAAATTTCCTACAAAATAGTTATTTGCATTTTTCTTGTAGGACCAAGCATAAACGAGTTATAGAGTTGGATATAAATAATATTTAACAAAAATTTGCTTTAAAATAAAATGCTTGAAAAACCGGAATTAAACTAAATTAATTGTGTCTAACACTTTAGTAGAGGAAAAAGGAGAAGACATAAAAGTCACTAAATGTTTCAGAGTCGTCTTTAGTCGTCATATTAATAACAATAACATTAATAATAATAATACTAATAGTACTAAATTTGCTTAAATGCAAACGCTTAATTAAGGTAACAGTTCTTTGGTTTCTTGCTCATATCTCGAAAACAGTTACTCCTATCAATTTTTATCTCTTTTTCAAAATTAAAGCTGATAAAGTTTCCTACAAAATAGGATTTTGCATTTTTTTGTAGGACCAACCATAAGCGAGTTATAGAGTTGGATATAAATAATCTTTAACAAAAATTTGCTTTAAAATAAAATGTTCGAAAAACCGATATTAAACCAAATTAATTGGGTCTAACACTTTAGTAGAGAAAAAAGAAGAAGACATAAAAGTCACCAAAGTCTTCAGAGTTGTTTTTAGTACTAAATTTGCTTATATGAAAGCGCTTAATTAAGGTAACAGTTTTTTGGTTTCTTGCTTATATCTCAAAAACAGTTACTCCTATTAATTTTTATCTTTTTACTAAAATTAAAGCTGATAAAATTTCCTACAAAATAGTAATTTGCATTTTTCATGTAGGACTAACCATAAGCGAGATGTAAGTTTGAAAATAATTAATATTTTAAAAAAAAGTGCTTTAACAGAAAATGTCTTGTGATTTAAAATACACTTAATTTAATGGGTCCAATACTTTATTAGAAGAAAAAGGAGGTGACCTAAAAGTCACTGAAGTCTTCAGAGTCGATTTTAAATGCTGCATTTTTGTCTTTGTCTCAAACATTGAAAACTGAATTACATTTTTGTTCAGTAACAGTTACAGTTTTCTTATTGGTTTTTTGCTTATATCTCGAAAACAGTTACTCCTATCAATTTTTATCTTTTTTTCAAAATTCAAGCTGATAAAATTTCCTACAAAATAGTTATTTGCATTTTTCTTGTAGGACCAACCATAAGCGCGTTATAGAGTTGGATATAAATAATCTTTAACAAAAATTTGCTTTAAAATAAAATGTTTGAAAAACCGAAACTAAACTAAATTAATTAAGACTAACACTTTAGTAGAGGAAAAAGGAGAAGACATAAAAGTCACCAAAGTCTTGAGAGTCGTTTTTAGTCGTCATATTAATAAAAATAACATTAATAATAATAATACTAATATTACTAAATTTGTTTATATGCAAGCGCTTAATTGAGGTAACAGTTTCTTGCTTATATTTCGAAAACATTTACTCCTATCAATTTTTATCTTTTTACTAAAATTAAAGCTGATAAAGTTTCCTACAAAATAGTTATTTGCATTTTTCTTTAGGACCAAGTATAAGCGAGTTATAAAGATGGATATAAATAATATTTAACAAAAATTTGCTTTAAAATAAAATGTTTGAAATACTGAAATTAAACTAAATTAATTGTGTCTAACACTTTAGTAGAGAAAAAGACATAAAAGTTACTAAAGGTTTCAGAGTCGTCTTTAATCGTCATACTAATAACAATAACATTAATAATAATAATACTAATAGTACTAAATTTGCTTGTATGCAAACGCTTAATTAAGGTGACAGTTTTTTGGTTTCTTGCTTATATCTCGAAAACAGTTACTCCTATCAATTTTTATCTTTTTACTAAAATTAAAGCTGTTAAAATTTTCTACAAAATAGTTTTTTGCATTTTTCATGTAGGACTAACCATAAGCGAGATATAAGTTTGAAAATAATCAATATTTAAAAAAAAAAGTGCTTTAACAAAAAATGTCTTGTGATTTAAAATACACTTAATTTATTGGGTCCAATACTTTAATAGAAGAAAAAGGAGGTGACTTAAAAGTTACTGAAGTCTTTAGAGTCGTTTTTAAATGCTGCATTTTCGTCTACGTCTCAAACATTGAAAACTGAATTACATTTTTGTTCAGTAACAGTTACAGTTTTCTTATTGGTTTTTTGCTTATATCTCGAAAACAGTTACTCCTATCAATTTTTATCTTTTTTTCAAAATTCAAGCTGATAAAATTTCCTACAAAATAGTTATGTGCATTTCTTTTGTAAGACTAACCATAAGCGAGTTATAGAGTTGGATATAAATAATCATTAACAAAAATTTTCATTAAAATAAAATGTTTGAAAAACCGATATTAAACCAAATTAATTGGGTCTAACTCTTTAGTAGAGGAAAAAGGAGAAGACATAAAAGTCACCAAAGTCTTCAGAGTGGTTTTTAGTACTAAATTTGCTTATATGCAAGCGCTTAATTGAGGTTACAGTTTTTTGGTTTCTTGCTTATATCTCGAAAACAGTTAATCCTATTAATTTTTATCTTTTTACTAAAATTAAAGCTGATAAAATTTCCTACAAAATAGTAATTTGCATTTTTTATGTAGGACTAACCATAAGCGAGATGTAAGTTTGAAAATAATTAATATTTAAAAAAAAAGTGCTTTAACAGAAAATGTACCTTAATTAAGCGCTTGCATATAAGCAAATTTGGTACTATTAGTATTATTATTATTAATGTTATTGTTATTAATATGACGACTAAAAACGACTCTGAAGACTTAGGTGACTTTTATGTCTTTTCCTTTTTCTTCTACTAAAGTGTTAGACCCAATTAATTTAGTTTAATTTCGGTTTTTCAAACATTTTATTTTAAAGAGAATTTTTGTTAATGATTATTTGTATCTAACTCTATAACTCGCTTATGGTTGGTCCTCCAAGAAAAATGCAAATAACTATTTTGTAGGAAATTTTATCAGCTTTAATTTTGAAAAAAAGATAAAAATTGATAGGAGTAACTGTTTCAGAGATATAAGCAAAAAACCAATAAGAAAACTGTAACTGTTACTGAACAAAAATGTAATTTAGTTTTCAATGTTTGAGACGAAGACGAAAATGCAGCATTTAAAATCGACTCTGAAGACTTCAGTGACTCTTATGTCACCTCCTTTTTCTTCTAATAATGTATTGGACCCAATAAATTAAGTGTATTTTAAATCACAAGACATTTTCTGTTAAAGCACTTTTTTTTTAAATATTAATTATTTTCAAACATATATCTCGCTTATGGTTAGTCCTACATGAAAAATGCAAATAACTATTTTGTAGGAAATTTTATCAGCTTTAATTATAGTAAAAAAATAAAAACTGATAGGAGTAACTGTTTTCGAGATATAAGCAAGAAACCAAAAAACTGTTACCTTAATTAAGCGCTTGCATCTAAGCAAATTTAGTACTATTAGTATTATTATTATTAATGTTATTGTTATTAATATGACGACTAAAAACGACTCTGAAGACATTGGTGACTTTTATGTCTTTTTCTTTGTCCTTTACTAAAGTGTTAGACACAATTAATTTAGTTTAATTTCAGTTTTTCAAACATTTTATTTTAAAGCTAATTTTTGTTAAAGATTATTTATATCCAACTCTATAACTCGCTTATGGTTGGTCTTACAAAAGAAATGCAAATAACTATTTTGTAGAAAAATTTATCAGCTTTAATTTTGGAAGGAAGATAAAAATTGATAGGAGTAATTGTTTTCGAGGTATAAGCAAAAAACCAAAGTGAAAACTGTTACAGTTACTGAACAAAAATGTAGTTCAGTTTTCAATGTTTGAGACGAAGACAAAAATGCAGCATTTAAAAACGACTCTGAAGACTTCAGCGACTTTTATGTCACCTCCTTTTTCTTCTAATAAAGTATTGGACCCAATAAAATAAGTGTGTTTTAAATCACAAGACATTTTCTGTTAAAGCACTTTTTTTTAAATATTAATAATTTTTAAACTTATATCTCGCTTATGGTTAGTCTTACATGAAAAATGCAAATAACTATTTTGTAGGAAATTTTATCAGCTTTAATTTTAGTGAAAAGATAAAAATTGATATAAGTAACTGTTTTTGAGATATAAGCAAGAAACCAAAAAACTGTTACCTTAATTAAGCGTTTGCATGTAAGCAAATTTAGTACTATTAGTATTATTATTATTAATGTTATTGTTATTAGTATGACGATTAAAGACGACTCTGAAACCTTTAGTGACTTTTATGTCTTCTCCTTTTTCCTCTACTAAAGTGTTAAACACAATTAATTTAGTTTAATTTCAGTATTTCAAACATCTTATTTTAAAGGAAATTTTTGTTAAAGATTATTTATATCCAACTCTATAACTCGCTTATGGTTGGTCCTACAAAAAAAATGCATAAAACTATTTTGTAGGAAATTTTATCAGCTTTAATTTTGAAGGAAAAATAAAAATTTATAGGAGTAACTGTTTTCGAGATATAAGCAAAAAACCAAAGTGAAAACTGTAACAGTTACTGAACAAAAATGTAATTCAGTTTTCAATGTTTGAGACGTAGACGAAAATGCAGCATTTAAAAACGACTCTGAAGACTTCAGTGACTTTTAAGTCACCTCCTTTTTCTTCTTATAAAGTATTGGATCCAATAAATTAAGTGTATTTTAAATCACAAGACATTTTTTGTTAAAGCACTTTTTTTTTAAATATTAATTATTTTCAAACTTATATCTCGCTTATGGTTAGTCCTTCATAAAAAATGCAAATAACTATTTTGTAGGAAATTTTATCAGCTTTAATTTTAGTAAAAAGATAAAAATTGATAGGAGTAACTGTTTTTGAGATATAAGCAAGAAACCAAAAAACTGTTACCTTAATTAAGCGCTTGCATATAAGCAAATTTGGTACTATTAGTATTATTATTATTAATGTTATTGTTATTAATATGACGACTAAAAACGACTCTGAAGACTTAGGTGACTTTTATGTCTTTTCCTTTTTCTTCTACTAAGGTGTTAGACCCAATTAATATAGTTTAATTTCGGTTTTTCAAACATTTTATTTTAAAGCAAATTTTTGTTAATGATTATTTGTATCTAACTCTATAACTCGCTTATGGCTGGTCCTCCAAGAAAAATGCAAATAACTATTTTGTAGGAAATTTTATCAGCTTTAATTTTGAAAGAAAGATAAAAATTGATAGGAGTAACTGTTTCAGAGATATAAGCAAAAAACCAATAAGAAAACTGTAACTGTTACTGAACAAAAATGTAATTTAGTTTTCAATGTTTGAGACGAAGACGAAAATGCAGCATTTAAAAACGACTCTGAAGACTTCAGTAACTTTTATGTCACCTCCTTTTTCTTCTAACAAAGTATTGGACCCAATAAATTAAGTGTATTTTAAATCACAAGACATTTTCTGTTAAAGCACTTTTTTTTTAAATATTAATTATTTTCAAACTTATATCTCGCTTATGGTTAGCCCTACATGAAAAATGCAAATAACTATTTTGTAGGAAATTTTATCAGCTTTAATTTTAGTAAAAAGATAAAAATTGATAGGAGTAACTGTTTTCGAGATATAAGCAAGAAACCAAAAAACTGTTACCTTAATAAAGCGCTTGCATATAAGCAAATTTAGTACTATTAGTATTATTATTAATGTTATTGTTATTAATATGACGACCAAAAACGACTCTGAAAACTTTGGTGACTTTTATGTTTTCTCCTTTTTCCTATACTAAAGTGTTAGTCTTAATTAATTTAGTTTAATTTCGGATTTTCAAACATTTTATTTTAAAGCAAATTTTTGTTAAATATTATTTATATCCATCTTTATAACTCGCTTATACTTGGTCCTACAAGAAAAATGCAAATAACTATTTTGTAGGAAATTTTATCAGCTTTAATTTTAGTAAAAAAATAAAAATTGATAGAAGGAACTGTTTTCGAGATATAAGCAAAAAACCAATAAGAAAACTGTAAGTTACTGAACAAAAATGTGATTTAGTTTTCAATGTTTGAGACGAAGACGAAAATGCAGCATTTACTGTCACCTCCTTTTTCTTCTAATAATGTATTGGACCCAATAAATTAAATGTATTTTAAATCACAAGACATTTTCTGTTAAAGCACTTTTTTTTTAAATATTAATTATTTTCAAACATATATCTCGCTTATGGTTAGTCCTACATGAAAAATGCAAATAACTATTTTGTAGGAAATTTTATCAGCTTTAATTATAGTAAAAAGATAAAAACTTATAGGAGTAACTGTTTTCGAGATATAAGCAAGAAACCAAAAAACTGTTACCTTAATTAAGCGTTTGCATCTAAGCAAATTTAGTACTATTAGTATTATTATTATTAATGTTATTGTTATTAATATGACGACTAAAAACGACTCTGAAGACTTTGGTGACTTTTATGTCTTTTTCTTTGTCCTTTACTAAAGTGTTAGACACAATTAATTTAGTTTAATTTCAGTTTTTCAAACATTTTATTTTAAAGCTAATTTTTGTAAAAGATTATTTATATCCAACTCTATAACTCGCTTATGGTTGGTCTTACAAATGAAATGCAAATAACTATTTTGTAGAAAATTTTATCAGCTTTAATTTTGAAAGGAAGATAAAAATTGATAGGAGTAATTGTTTTCGAGGTATAAGCAAAAAACCAAAGTGAAACTGTTACAGTTACTGAACAAAAATGTAATACAGTTTTCAATGTTTGAGACGAAGACAAAAATGCAGCATTTAAAAACGACTCTGAAGACTTCAGCGACTTTTATGTCACCTCCTTTTTCTTCTAATAAAGTATTGGACCCAATAAAATAAGTGTGTTTTAAATCACAAGACATTTTCTGTTAAAACACTTTTTTTTAAATATTAATAATTTTTAAACTTATATCTCGCTTATGGTTAGTCTTACATGAAAAATGCAAATAACTATTTTGTAGGAAATTTTATCAGCTTTAATTTTAGTGAAAAGATAAAAATTGATATAAGTAACTGTTTTCGAGATATAAGCAAGAAACCAAAAAACTGTTACCTTAATTAAGCGTTTGCATGTAAGCAAATTTAGTACTATTAGTATTATTATTATTAATGTTATTGTTATTAGTATGAAGATTAAAGACGACTCTGAAACCTTTAGTGACTTTTATGTCTTCTCCTTTTTCCTCTACTAAAGTGTTAACCACAATTAATTTAGTTTAATTTCAGTATTTCAAACATTTTATTTTAAAGCAAATTTTTGTTAAAGATTATTTATATCCAACTCTATAACTCGATTATGGTTGGTCCTACAAAAAAAATGCATAAAACTATTTTGTAGGAAATTTTATCAGCTTTAATTTTGAAAAAAAGATAAAAATTTATAGGAGTAACTGTTTTCGAGATATAAGCAAAAAACCAAAGTGAAAACTGTAACAGTTACTGAACAAAAATGTAATTCAGTTTTCAATGTTTGAGACGTAGACGAAAATGCAGCATTTAAAAACGACTCTGAAGACTTCAGTGACTTTTAAGTCACCTCCTTTTTCTTCTAATAAAGTATTGGATCCAATAAATTAAGTGTATTTTAAATCACAAGACATTTTTTGTTAAAGCACTTTTTTTTTAAATATTAATTATTTTCAAACTTATATCTCGCTTATGGTTAGTCCTACATAAAAAATGCAAATAACTATTTTGTAGGAAATTTTATCAGCTTTAATTTTAGTAAAAAGATAAAAATTGATAGGAGTAACTGTTTTCGAGATATAAGCAAGAAACCAAAAAAGTGGCACCTTAATTAAGCGTTTGCATACAAGCAAATTTAGTACTATTAGTATTATTATTATTAATGTTATTGTTATTAGTATGACGATTAAAGACGACTCTGAAACCTTTAGTGACTTTTATGTTTTCTCCTTTTTCCTCTACTAAAGTGTTAGACACAATTAATTTAGTTTAATTTCAGTATTTCAAACATTTTATTTTAAAGCAAATTTTTGTTAAATATTATTTATATCCATTTTATAACTCGCTTATACTTGGTCCTACAAGAAAAATGCAAATAACTATTTTGTAGGAAATTTTATCAGCTTTAATTTTAGTAAAAAGATAAAAATTGATAGGAGTAACTGTCTTCGAGTTATAAGCAAGAAACCAAAAAACTGTTACCTTAATAAAGCGTTTGCTTATAAGCAAATTTAGTACTATTAGTATTATTATTATTAATGTTATTGTTATTAATATGACGACCAAAAACGACTCTGAAGACTTTGGTGACTTTTATGTCTTCTCCTTTTTCCTATACTAAAGTGTTAGACTCAATTAATTTAGTTTAATTTAGGTTTTTCAAACATTTTATTTTAAAGCAAATTTTTGTTAAAGATTATTTATATCCAACTCTATAACTCGCTTATGGTTGGTCCTACAAGAAAAATGCAAATAACTATTTTGTAGGAAATTTTATCAGCTTTAATTTTAGTAAAAAGATAAAAATTGATAGGAGTAACTGTTTTCGAGATATAAGCAAGAAACCAAAAAACTGTTACTTTAAAAAACGTTTGCATATAAGCAAATTTAGTACTATTAGTATTATTATTATTAATGTTATTGTTATTAATATGACGACCAAAAACGACTCTAAAGACTTTGGTGACTTTTATGTCTTCCCCTTTTTCCTCCACTAAAATGTTAGTCTTAATTAATTTAGTTTAATTTCGGTTTTTCAAACATTTTATTTTAAAGCAAATTTTTGTTAAGGATTATTTATATCCAACTCTATAACTCGCTTATGGTTGGTCCTACAAGAAAAATGCAAGTAACTATTTTGTAGAAAATTTTATCGGCTTGAATTTCGAGAAGAAGATAAAAATTGATAGGAGTAACTGTTTTCGAGATATAAGCAAAAAACCAATAAGAAAACTGTAACTGTCACTGAACAAAAATGTAATTCAGTTTTCAATGTTTGAGACAAAGACGAAAATGCAGCATTTAAAATCGACTCTGAAGACTTCAGTGACTTTTATGTCACCTCCTTTTTCTTCTAATAAAGTATTGGACCCATTAAATTAAGTGTATTTTAAATCACAAGACATTTTCTGTTAAAGCACTTTTTTTTTAAATATTAATTATTTTCAAACTTACATCTCGCTTATGGTTAGTCCTACATAAAAAATGCAAATTACTATTTTGTAGGAAATTTTATCAGCTTTAATTTTAGTAAAAAGATAAAAATTAATTGGAGTAACTGTTTTCGAGATATAAGCAAGAAACCAAAAAACTGTTACCTTAATTAAGCTCTTGCATATAAGCAAATTTAGTACTAAAAACAACTCTGAAGACTTTGGTGACTTTTATGTCTTCTCCTTTTTCCTCTACTAAAGTGTTAGACCCAATTAATTTGGTTTAATATCGGTTTTTCAAACATTTTATTTTAAAGCAAATTTTTGTTAAAGATTATTTATATCCAACTCTATAACTCGCTTATGGTTGGTCCTACAAAAAAATGCAAATAACTATTTTGTAGGAAATTTTATCAGCTTTAATTTAGAAAAAGAGATAAAAATTGATAGGAGTAACTGTTTTCGAGATATAAGCAAGAAACCAAAAAACTGTTACCTTAATAAAGCGCTTGCATATAAGCAAATTTAGTACTATTAGTATTATTATTAATGTTATTGTTATTAATATGACGATTAAAAACGACTCTGAAGACTTTGGTGACTTTTACGTCTCCTCCTTTTTCCTCTACTAAAGTGTTAGACCCAATTAATTTAGTTTAATTTCGGTTTTTCAAACATTTTATTTTAAAGCAAATTTTTGTTAAAGATTATTTATATCCAAGTCTATAACTCGCTTATGGTTGGTCCTACAAAAAAAATGCCAAAAACTATTTTGTAGAAAATTTTATCAGCTTTAATTTTGAAGGAAAGATAAAAATTTATAGGAGTAACTGTTTTCGAGATATAAGCAAAAAACCAAAGTGAAAACTGTAACAGTTACTGAACAAAAATGTAATTCAGTTTTCAATGTTTGAGACGTAGACGAAAATGCAGCATGCAAAAACGACTCTGAAGACTTCAGTGACTTTTAAGTCACCTCCTTTTTTTTCTAATAAAGTATTGGACCCAATAAATTAAGTGTATTTTAAATCACAAGACATTTTTTGTTAAAGCACTTTTTTTTTAAATATTGATTATTTTCAAACTTATATCTCGCTTATACTTGGTCCTACAAGAAAAATGCAAATAACTATTTTGTAGGAAATTTTATCAGCTTTAATTTTAGTAAAAAAATAAAAATTGATAGGAGTAACTGTTTTCGAGATATAAGCAAGAAACCAAAAAACTGTTACCTTAATAAAGCGCTTGCATATAAGCAAATTTAGTACTATTAGTATTATTATTATTAATGTTATTGTTATTAATATGACGATTAAAAACGACTCTGAAGACTTTGGTGACTTTTACGTCTCCTCCTTTTTCCTCTACTAAAGTGTTAGACCCAATTAATTTAGTTTAATTTAGGTTTTTCAAACATTTTATTTTAAAGCAAATTTTTGTTAAAGATTATTTATATCCTACTCTATAACGCGCTTATAGTTGGTCCTACAAGAAAAATGCAAATAACTATTTTGTAGGAAATTTTATCAGCTTGAATTTTGAAAAAAAGATAAAAATTGATAGGAGTAACTGTTTTCGAGATATAAGCAAAAAACCAATAAGAAAACTGTAACTGTTACTGAACAAAAATGTAATTCAGTTTTCAATGTTTGAGACCAAGACGAAAATGCAGCATTTAAAATCGACTCTGAAGACTTCAGTGACTTTTATGTCACCTCCTTTTTCTTCTAATAAAGTATTGGACCCATTAAATTAAGTGTATTTTAAATCACAAGACATTTTCTGTTAAAGCACTTTTTTTTAAATATTAATTATTTTCAAACTTACATCTCGCTTATGGTTAGTCCTACATGAAAAAAGCAAATTACTATTTTGTAGGAAATTTTATCAGCTTTAATTTTAGTAAAAAGATAAAAATTAATAGGAGTAACTGTTTTCGAGATATAAGCAAGAAACCAAAAAACTGTTACCTTAATTAAGCGCTTGCATATAAGCAAATTTAGTACTAAAAACAACTCTAAAGACTTTGGTGACTTTTATGTCTTCTCCTTTTTCCTCTACTAAAGTGTTAGACCCAATTAATTTGGTTTAATATCGGTTTTTCAAACATTTTATTTTAAAGCAAATTTTTGTTAAAGATTATTTATATCCAACTCTATAACTCGCTTATGGTTGGTCCTACAAAAAAATGCAAATTACTGTATTGTAGGAAATTTTATCAGCTTTAATTTAGAAAAAGAGATAAAAATTGATAGGAGTAACTGTTTTCGAGATATAAGCAAGAAACCAAAAAACTGTTACCTTAATAAAGCGCTTGCATATAAGCAAATTTGGTACTATTAGTATTATTATTATTAATGTTATTGTTATTAATATGACGATTAAAAACGACTCTGAATACTTTGGTGACTTTTACGTCTCCTCCTTTTTCCTCTACTAAAGTGTTAGACCCAATTAATTTAGTTTAATTTCGGTTTTTCAAACATTTTATTTTAAAGCAAATTTTTGTTAAAGATTCTTTATATTCAACTCTATAACTCGCTTATGGTTGGTCCTACAAAAAAAATGCATAAAACTATTTTGGAGGAAATTTTATCAGCTTTAATTTTGAAGGAAAGATAAAAATTTATAGGAGTAACTGTTTTCGAGATATAAGCAAAAAACCAAAGTGAAAACTGTAACAGTTACTGAACAAAAATGTAATTCAGTTTTCAATGTTTGAGACGTAGACGAAAATGCAGCATTTAAAAACGACTCTGAAGACTTCAGTGACTTTTAAGTCACCTCCTTTTTCTTCTAATAAAGTATTGGATCCAATAAATTAAGTGTATTTTAAATCACAAGACATTTTTTGTTAAAGCACTTTTTTTTTAAATATTGATTATTTTCAAACTTATATCTCGCTTATGGTTAGTCCTACATGAAAAATGCAAAAAACTATTTTGTAGGAAATTTTATCGGCTTTAATTTTAGTAAAAAAATAAAAATTGAAAGGAGTAACTGTTTTCGAGATATAAGCAAGAAACCAGAAAACTGTCATCTTAATTAAGCGTTGCATACAAGCAAATTTAGTACTATTAGTATTATTATTATTAATGTTATTGTTATTAGTATGACGATTAAAGACGACTCTGAAACCTTTAGTGACTTTTATGTCTTCTCCTTTTTCCTCTACTAAAGTGTTAGACACAATTAATTTAGTTTAATTTCAGTATTTCAAACATTTTATTTTAAAGCAAATTTTTGTTAAATATTATTTATATCTATCTTTATAACTCGCTTATACTTGGTCCTACATGAAAAATGCAAAAAACTATTTTGTAGGAAATTTTATCGGCTTTAATTTTAGTAAAAAAATAAAAATTGAAAGGAGTAACTGTTTTCGAGATATAAGCAAGAAACCAGAAAACTGTCATCTTAATTAAGCGTTGCATACAAGCAAATTTAGTACTATTAGTATTATTATTATTAATGTTATTGTTATTAATATGACGACTAAAAACGACTCTCAAGACTTTGGTGACTTTTATGTCACCTCTTTTTTCTTCTAATAAAGTATTGGACCCATTAAATTAAGTGTATTTTAATCACAAGACTTTTTCTGTTAAAGCACTTGTTTTTAAATATTAACTATTTTCAAACTTATATCTCGCTTATGGTTAGTCCTACATGAAAAATGCAAATAACTATTTTGTAGGAAATTTTATCAGCTTTAATTAATCTGAGCGTTTTCTCATTTCTATGCAAAAGATCATCTGTGATTTGTGTTTTTAGGCAAGAAATTGTCTAAAATTAATAACTCATTTTAAAACTGGTATAAAATCATTTACTATACAAAAGTTATAATCGGTTTTTAATAATAATAATATTAATAATAATAATAAAAATAATAATAATAATAATAATAATAGTAATAATAATAAAAATAATAGTAATAATAATAATAATAATAAAAATAATAACAGTAATAAAATTAAGCTTAGTTTTCTAAGCAAAAATGAAGCTTATTTTGTGTTATATGAGCGTTTTCTCATTTCTATGCAAAAGATCATGTGTGATCTGTGTTTTTAGGCAATCTAAGCCATTTTATAGTTTTTAGGCAAGAAATTGGCTAAAATTAATCACTCATTTTAAAACTGGTATAAAAACAATACTATACAAAAGTTATAATCGGTTTTTAATAATAACAATTATAATAATAATAATAACAATAATAATAATAGTAATAAAAGTAAGCTTAGTTTTCTAAGCAAAAATGGAGCTTATTTTGTGTGTTATATGAGTGTTTTCTCATTTCTATGCAAGAAATCATTTGTGATCTGTGTTTTTAGGCAAGAAATTGTCTAAAAATAATAACTCATTTTAAAACTGGTATAAAAACATTTACTATACAAAAGTTAATAATAATAATAATATAAATAATAATAATAATATTAACAATAATAATAATAATAATAATAATAGTAATAGTAACAAAAGTAATAATAATAATAATACTTTTAATAAGAAAAAATGGAGCATATTTTGTGTGTTACATAAGCGTTTTCTCATTACTATGCAAAAGATCATGTGTGATCTGTGTTTTTAGGCAATCTAAGCCATTTTATAGTTTTTAATATTTAACAAAAATTAGAAGAGGAAAAAGGAGAAGACATAAAAGTCACTAAATGTTTCAGAGTCGTCTTTAGTCGTCATATTCATAACAATAACATTAATAATAATAATACTAATAGTACTAAATTTGCTTATATGCAAACGCTTAATTAAGGTAACAGTTTTTTGGTTTCTTGCTTATATCTCGAAAACAGTTACCCCTATCAATTTTTATCTTGTTTCAAAATTAAAGCTGATAAAATTTACTACAAAATAGTTATTTGCATTTTTTTGTAGGACCAACCATAAGCGAGTTATAGAGTTGGATATAAATAATCTTTAACAAAAATTTGCTTTAAAATAAAATGTTTGAAAAACCGATATTAAACTAAATTAATTGGGTCTAACACTTTAGTAGAGAAAAAAGGAGAAGACATAAAAGTCACCAAAGTCTTCAGAGTTGTTTTTAGTACTAAATTTGCTTATATGCAAGCGCTTAATTAAGGTAACAGTTTTTTGGTTTCTTGCTTATATCTTGAAAACATTTACTCCTATCAATTTTTATCATTTTACTAAAATTAAAGCTGATAAAATTTCCTACAAAATAGTAATTTGCATTTTTTATGTAGGACTAACCATAAGCGAGATATAAGTTTGAAAATAATTAATATTTAAAAAAAAAGTGCTTTAACAGAAAATGTCTTGTGATTTAAAATACACTTAATTTATTGGGTCCAATACTTTATTAGATGAAAAAAGAGGTGACATAAAAGTCACTGAAGTCTTCAGAGTCGATTTTAAATGCTGCATTTCCGTCTTCGTCTCAAACATTGAAAACTGAATTACATTTTTGTTCAGTAACAGTTACAGTTTTCTTATTGGTTTTTTGCTTATATCTCAAAAACTGTTACTCCTATCAATTTTTATCTTTTTTTCAAAATTAAAGCTGATAAAATTTCCTACAAAATCGTTATTTGCATTTTTCTTGTAGGACCAACCATAAGCGAGTTATAGAGTTGGATTTAAATAATATTTAACAAAAATTTGCTTTAAAATAAAATATTTGAAAAACTGAAATTAAACTAAATTAAATGTGTCCAACACTTTAGTAGAGAAAAAAGGAAAAGACATAAAAGTCACCAAAGTCTTCAGAGTCAGTTTCAGACTAACCATAAGCGAGATATAAGTTTGAAAATAATTAATAATTTAAAAAAAATGTGCTTTAACAAAAAATGTCTTGTGATTTAAAATACACTTAATTTATTGGGTCCAGTAGTTTATTAGAAGAAAAACGAGGTGACATAAAAGTCACTGAAGTCTTCAGAGTCGATTTTAAATGCTGCATTTTCGTCTTCGTCTCAAACATTGAAAACTGAATTACATTTTGGTTCTGAAACGGTAACAGTTTTCACTTTGGTTTTTTGCTTATATCTCGAAAACAATTACTCCTATCAGTTTTTATTTTTCTTTCAAAATTAAAGCTGATAAAATTTCCTACAAAATAGTTATTTGCATTTTCCTTGTAGGACCAACCATAAGCGAGTTATAGAGTTGGATATAAATAATATTTAACAAAAACTTGCTTTAAAATAAAATGTTTGAAAAACTGAAATTAAACTAAATTAATTGTGTCTAACACTTTAGTAGAGGAAAAAGAAAAAGACATAAAAGTCACCAAAGTCTTCAGAATCGTTTTTAGTCGTCATATTGACAACAATAACATTAATAATAATAAAACTAATAGTACTAAATTTGCTTACATGCAAACGCTTCATTCAGGTAACAGTTTTTTGGTTTCTTGCTTATAGCTCGAAAACAGTTACTCCTATAAATTTGACTAATCATAAGCGAAATATAAGTTTGAAAATAATTAATAATTAAAAAAAAGTGCTTTAACAGAAAATGTCTTGTGATTTAAAATACACTTAATTTATTGGGTCCAATAGTTTATTAGAAGAAAAACTAGGTGACATAAAAGTCACTGAAGTCTTCCGAGTCGTTTTTAAATGCTGCATTTTCGTCTTCGTCTCAAACATTGAAAACTGAATTACATTTTTGTTCAGTAACTGTAACAGTTTTCACTTTGGTTTTTTGCTTATATCTCGAAAACAGTTACTCCGATCAATTTTTATCTTTCTTTCAAAATTTAAGCTGATAAAATTTCCTACAAAATAGTTAATTACATTTCTTTTGTAGAACCAACAATAAGCGAGCTATAGAGTTAGATATAAATAATCTTTAACAAAAATTTGCTTTAAAATAAAATGTTTGAAAATTCGAAATTAAACTAAATTAATTGGGTCTAACACTTTAGTGGAGAAAAAAGGAAAAGACATAAAAGTCACCAAAGTCTTCAGAGTCAGTTTCAGACTAACCATAAGCGAGATATAAGTTTGAAAATAATTAATAATTAAAAAAAAATGTGCTTTAACAGAAAATGTCTTGTGATTTAAAATACACTTAATTTATTGGGTCCAATACTTTATTAGAAGAAAAAGGAGGTGACAGAAAGGTCACTGAAGTTTTTAGAGTCGTTTGTAAATGCTGCATTTTCGTGTTCGTCTCAAACATTGAAAACTGAATTACATTTTTGTTCAGTAACAGTTATAGTTTTCTTATTGGTTTTTTGCTTATATCTCGAAAACACTAAAATAGTTATTTACATTTTTCTTGAAGAAACAAGCATAAGCAAGTTAGAGAGTTGGATATAAATAATATTTAACAAAAATTTGCTTTAAAATAAAATGTTTAAAAAACCGAAATTAAACTAAATTAATTGTGTCTAACACTTTAGTAGAGGAAAAAGGAGAAGACATAAAAGTCACTAAAGGTTTCAGAGTCGTCTTTAGTCGTCATATTAATAACAATAACATTAATAATAATAATACTAATAGTACTTAATTTGCTTATATGCAAACGCTTAATTAAGGTAACAGTTTTTTGGTTTCTTGCTTATATCTCGAAAACAATTACTCCTATCAATTTTTATCTTTCTTTCAAAACTAAAGCTGATAAAATTTTCTACAAAATAGTTATTTGCATTTCTTTTGTAAAACCAACCATAAGCGAGTTATAGAGTTGGATATATATAATCTTTAACAAAAATTTGCTTTAAAATAAAATGTATGAAAAACCGAAATTAAACTAAATTAATTGTGTCTAACACTTTAGTAGAGAAAAAAGGAGGAGATATAAAAGTCACTAAAGTCTTCAGAATCGCCTTTAGTCGTCATATTAATAACAATAACATTGATAATAATAATACTAATAGTACTAAATTTGCTTATATGCAAACGCTTAATTAAGGTAACAGTTTTTTGGTTTCTTGCTTATATCTCGAAAACAGTTACTCCTATCAATTTTTATCTTTTTACTAAAATTAAGGCTGATAAAATTTCCTACAAAATAGTTATTTGCATTTTTCATGTAGGACTAACCATAAGCGAGATATAAGTTTGAAAATAATTACAATTTAAAAAAAAGTGCTTCAACAGAAAATGTCTTGTGATTTAAAATACACTTAATTTATTGGGTCCAATAATCTATTTGAAGAAAAAAGAGGTGACAGAAAGGTCACTGAAGCCTTTAGAGTCGTTTGTAAATGCTGCATTTTCGTCTTCGTCTCAAACATTGAAAACTGAATTACATTTAAGACTATAGTGACTTTTATGTCTCCTCCTTTTTCCTCTACTAAAGTGTTAGACACAATTAATTTAGTTTAATTTTAGTTTTTCAAACATTTTATTTTAAAGCAAATTTTTGTTAAATATTAAAAACTATAAAATGGCTTAGATTGCTTAAAAACACAGATCACACATGATCTTTTGCATAGAAATGAAAAAACGCTCATATAATACAAAATAAGCTTTATTTTTGCTTAGAAAACTAAGCTTACTTTTATTACTACTATTATTATTATTTTAATATTATTATTATTATTACTATTATTATTATTATTATCACTATTATTGTTATTATTGTTATTATTATTATTAATATTATTATTATTAAAAACCGATTATAACTTTTGTATAGTAAATGTTTTTATACCAGTTTTAAAATGAGTTATTAATTTTAGACAATTTCTTTTCTAAAAACACAGATCACAGATGATCTCTTGAATAGAAATGAGAAAACGCTCATATAACACAAAATAAGCTTTATTTTTGCTTAGAAAACTAAGCTTACTTTTATTACTACTATTATTATTATTATTTTTATTATTATTATTATTATTATTACTATTATTTTTATTATTATTATTACTATTATTATTATTATTATTATTATTAATATTATTACTATTAAAAACCGATTATAACTTTTGTATAGTAAATGTTTTTATACCAGTTTTAAAATGAGTTATTAATTTTATTCAATTTTTTGCTTAAAAACACATCACAGATGATCTCTTGCATAGAAATGAGAAAACGCTCATATAACACAAAATAAGCTTCATATTTGCTTGGAAAACTAAGCTTACCTTTATTACTATTATTATTATTATTATTATTATTATTATTATTACTATTATTATTATTATTATTATTATTATTATTATTATTATTATTATTATTATTATTATTATTATTATCATTATTATTATTATTATTAACATTTGCATAGTAAATGTTTTTATACCAGTTTTAAAATGAGTTATTAATTTTAGACAATTTCTTGCCTAAAAACACATCACAGATGATTTCTTGCATAGAAATGAGAAAACGCTCATATAACACACAAAATAAGCTTCATTTTTGCTTAGAAAACTAAGCTTACTTTTATTACTATTATTATTTTTATTATTATTATTATTATTATTATTATTATTATTACTATTATTATTATTATTACTATTATTTTTATTATTATTATTATTATTATTGTTATTAGTATTATTATTATTAAAAACTTATATTAAACAGACAGAAAACGTCGTATTCTGACACAAAAAAACGAATTACGTTATAGACTTGACGAGAACGGCGTATCTCGGACTCTTATAGGACTCTTATAGGGTCAAAAAGTATCAGTTTGGATTAAAACAAATTATTTTTGTTGACTCTCAGTCTGAATTGTTCATCAGTTCAAACAAAAACGGCTTATTTTAGACGATATTTTGCTTTAAACAAGAAAACTTACATCGAACAGACTAAAAACGTATTAATCTGGCATAATAGAGCAATTTATGTATCACTTTGGATAAAGGCAGCTAATCCTAATCGTTTCATTGCTTAAAATAGACAAAATTGTTAATAAATCTAACAAAAACGCTGTATTCTAGCACCAAATACTAATTACATTATAGTTTCGACGAGAATAGCTTATTTGGAATGATTCTATGCTTCCAAACGAGTAAATTTTTATTAAACAGATGCCAAACATCATGTTTTGTTCTATAAAGACATTTTATATTGCAGTTTGTATTAAAACAAAATATTTTCGTTGATCCTTTGTTAGAAGCAGCAAACCTAACATTTAAGAATCTGAAAACTTTGTATTCGGACAACAACCACCGAATTTTGTATCAGTTTAGACAAAAACGGTTGATTTTCGACAATATTTTGCTTTGAACAAGAAAACTTATATCAAACTGACTAAAAACGTTTTATTTTAGCACAAAACAAAAGATTTGCTTTATAATCTTAACGAGAGCTGTTAATTTCAAACGGTTCTATGCTTTGAAACGAGTAAACTTTCACTGAACAGAGGAAAAACATTTTATTTCGCCTTTTAAAAACGATTCATGCCACAGTTTGGATAAAAACCAATTATTTTCGTTAATTCATTGTTACAAACAAGAAACCTTACATCAAAGTAACTGAAAACCCCTTATTCAGGCACAGAAATTCGAATTACGTTTCAGTCTGAACAAAAACTGCTTACTTTAGACGATCCTTTGTTTTGATTACAAAAAATTACATTAAAAAGATTAAAAACATCTTATTCTGACTGAAAACTGCAAATTATATATTACTCTAGATAAAAGCAATTTATCCTGATTACTCCTTTACTTAGAACAGAGGAAACTTGTATGAAACTTAATGAAAACTTTAAATTTCGTCTCAAAGAAATAAATTACGTTATAGTTTTGACCAGCACTGTTTATTTCAAACGATTTTATGATTCGAAACTAATGAACTTTTATGGGGCAGATGCAAAACCACATATTACCATATAAAGCGTTTTAAAGCAAATTATTACCTTTTGCAACAAGAAATTTCACGTCACAGAAACTGAAAACTTCGTATCCATGCACAAATATTTAATTACGTATCAGTTTAGGCAAATACAGGTTATTTTAAACGATTCCTTGCTATAAACAAAAAAAATTTTATCAAACATATTGAAAACGTCTTATTCTCGAAAATAAGAGCAAATTATGTATCAGCTTTAACAAAAGCGGATTACTCTGTTTGATTCTATGCTTAGAGTAGAGTAAACTACTATAAAACGTAATGAAAACTCTATATTCAAGCTCAAAAGAACAAATTACGTTATAGTTTTGACAAAAAAAAATTATTTCGGACGATTACATACTTCGAAGTAAGCAAACTTTAATTGAACAAGTGCAAAAGCTAATACTTTGCTTTAAAATAACGAATTATGTGGTAATATGGTATTTTGCATCTGTCCTATAAAAGTTTACTCGTTTCGCTCCATTGAATCATTCGAAATAAATTATTTTGACACAACAACGAAAATAATTTGTTTTTGTTTAAACTGTAACATGTCGTTTTTATAAAACGAACTAAGACGTTTGGCATCTGTTTAGTGAAAGTTTTCTCGTTTGGGGGCATAAAATCGTTTGAAATTAACAGTTCTGGTCAAAACTATAACGTAAATTATTTCTTTGAGACGAAATTTAAAGTTTTCATTAAGTTTTATACAAGTTTGCTCTATTCTAAGCAAAGGAGTAATCAGGATAAACTGCTTTTATTCAAAGTAATACATAATTTGCAGTTTTGAGCCAGAATAAGGCGTTTTTAATCTTTTTAATGTAAGTTTTTGTATTCAAAACAAAGGATCGTCTAAAGTAAGCAGTTTTTGTCCAGACTGAAACGTAATTCGAATTTCTGTGCCTGAATAAGGGGTTTTCAGTTACTTTGATGTAAGATTTCTTGTTTGTAACAATGAATTAACGAAAATAATTGGTTTTTATCCTAACTGTGGCATGAATCGTTTTTAAAAGGCGAAATAAGATGTTTTTCCTCTGTTCAGTGAAAGTTTACTCGTTTCAAAGCATAGAACCGTTTGAAATTAACAGCTCTCGTTAAGACTATAACGCAAATCTTTTGTTTTGTGCTAAAATAAGACGTTTTTAATGAAAACTTTAAATTTCGTCTCAAAGAAATAATTTACGTTATAGTTTTGACCAGATGCCAAACGTCTTAGTTCGTTTTATAAAAACGACATGTTACAGTTTAAACAAAAACAAATTATTTTCGTTGTTGTGTCAAAATAATTTATTGCGAATGATTCAATGGAGCGAAACGAGTAAACTTTTATAGGACAGATGCAAAATACCATATTACCACATAAATCGTTATTTTAAAGCAAAGTATTAGCTTTTGCACTTGTTCAATTAAAGTTTGCTTACTTCGAAGTATGTAATCGTCGGAAATAATTTTTTTTTGTCAAAACTATAACGTAATTTGTTCTTTTGAGCTTGAATATAGAGTTTTCATTACGTTTTATAGTAGTTTACTCTACTCTAAGCATAGAATCAAACAGAGTAATCCGCTTTTGTTAAAGCTGATACATAATTTGCTCTTATTTTCGAGAATAAGACGTTTTTAATATGTTTGATAAAATTTTTTTTGTTTATAGCAAGGAATCGTTTAAAATAAGCTGTATTTGCCTAAACTTATACGTAATTCGATATTTGTGCATGGATACGAAGTTTTCAGTTTCTTTGACGTGAAATTTCTTGTTGCAAAAGGTAATAATTTGCTTTAAAACGCTTTATATGGTAATATGTGGTTTTGCATCTGCCCCATAAAAGTTCATTAGTTTCGAATCATAAAATCGTTTGAAATAAACAGTGCTGGTCAAAACTATAACGTAATTTATTTCTTTGAGACGAAATTTAAAGTTTTCATTAAGTTTTATACAAGTTTTCTCTATTCTAAGTAAAGGAGTAATCAGGATAAATTGCTTTTATCTAGAGTAATATATAATTTGCAGTTTTCAGCCAGAATAAGACGTTTTTAATCTTTTTAATGTAAGTTTTTGTATTCATAACAAAGGATCGTCTAAAGTAAGCAGTTTTTGTTCAGACTGAAACGTAATTCGAATTTCTGTGCCTGAATAAGGGGTTTTCAGTTACTTTGATGTAAGGTTTCTTGTTTGTAACAATGAATTAACGAAAATAATTGGTTTTTATCCAAACTGTGGCATGAATCGTTTTTAAAAGGCGAAATAAAATGTTTTTCCTCTGTTCAGTGAAAGTTTACTCGTTTCAAAGCATAGAACCGTTTGAAATTAACAGCTCTCGTTAAGATTATAAAGCAAATCTTTTGTTTTGTGCTAAAATAATACGTTTTTAGTCAGTTTGATATAAGTTTTCTTGTTCAAAGCAAAATATTGTCGAAATTCAACCGTTTTTGTCTAAACTGATACAAAATTCGGTGGTTTGTGTCCGAATACAAAGTTTTCAGATTCTTAATTGTTAGGTTTGTTGCTTCTAACAAAGGATCAACGAAAATATTTTGTTTTAATACAAACTGCAAGATAAAATGTCTTTATAGAACAAAACATGATGTTTGGCATCTGTTTAATAAAAATTTACTCGTTTGGAAGCATAGAATCATTCCAAATAAGGTAATTTGCATTTTTCATGTAGGACTAACCATAAGCGAGATGTAAGTTTGAAAATAATTAATATTTAAAAAAAAAGTGCTTTAACAGAAAATGTCTTGTGATTTAAAATACACTTAATTTAATGGGTCCAATACTTTATTAGAAGAAAAAGGAGGTGACATAAAAGTCACTGAAGTCTTCAGAGTCGATTTTAAATGCTGCATTTTGGTCTTTGTCTCAAACATTGAAAACTGAATTACATTTTTGTTCAGTAACAGTTACAGATTTCTTATTGGTTTTTTGCTTATATCTCGAAAACAGTTACTCCTATCAATTTTTATCTTTTTTTCAAAATTCAAGCTGATAAAATTTCCTACAAAATAGTTATTTGCATTTTTCTTGTAGGACCAACCATAAGCGAGTTATAGAGTTGGATATAAATAATCTTTGACAAAAATTTGCTTTAAAATAAAATGTTTGAAAAACCGAAATTAAACTAAATTAATAAAGACTAACACTTTAGTAGAGGAAAAAGGAGAAGACATAAAAGTCACCAAAGTCTTGAGAGTCGTTTTTAGTCGTCATATTAATAACAATAACATTAATAATAATAGTAATAGTACTAAATTTGCTTATATGCAAGCGCTTTATTAAGGTAACAGTTTTTTGGTTTCTTGCTTATATCTCGAAAACAGTTACTCCTATCAATTTTTATCTTTTTACTAAAATTTAAGCTGATAAAATTTCCTACAAAATAGTTATTTGCATTTTTCTTGTAGGACCAAGTATAAGCGAGTTATAAAGATGGATATAAATAATATTTAACAAAAATTTGCTTTAAAATAAAATGTTTGAAATACTGAAATTAAACTAAATTAATTGTGTCTAACACTTTAGTAGAGGAAAAAGGAGAAGACATAAAAGTCACTAAAGGTTGCAGAGTCGTCTTTAATCGTCATACTAATAACAATAACATTAATAATAATAATACTAATAGTACTAAATTTGCTTGTATGCAAACGCTTAATTAAGGTGACAGTTTTTTGGTTTCTTGCTTATATCTCGAAAACAGTTACTCCTATCAATTTTTATCATTTTACTAAAATTAAAACTGATAAAATTTCCTACAAAATAGTATTTTGCATTTTTCATATAGGACTAACCATAAGCGAGATATAAGTTTGAAAATAATCAATATTTAAAAAAAAGTGCTTTAACAAAAAATGTCTTGTGATTTAAAATACACTGAATTTATTGGGTCCAATACTTTATTAGAAAAAAAAGGAGGTGACTTAAAAGTCACTGAAGTCTTCAGAGTCGTTTTTAAATGCTGCATTTTCGTCTACGTCTCAAACATTGAAAACTGAATTACATTTTTGTTCAGTAACTGTTACAGTTTTCACTTTGGTTTTTTGCTTATATCTCGAAAACAGTTACTCCTATAAATTTTTATCTTTCCTTCAAAATTAAAGCTGATAAAATTTCCTACAAAATAGTTTTTAGCATTTTTTTTGTAGGACCAACCATAAGCGAGTTATAGAGTTGGATATAAATAATCCTTAACAAAAATTAGCTTTAAAATAAAATGTTTGAAAAACCGAAATTAAACTAAATTAATTGGGTCTAACACTTTAGTAGAGGAAAAAGGAGAAGACATAAAAGTCACCAAAGTCTTCAGAGTTGTTTTTGGTACTAAATTTGCTTATATGCAAGCGCTTAATTAAGGTAACAGTTTTTTGGTTTCTTGCTTATATCTCGAAAACAGTTACTCCTATTAATTTTTCTCTTTTTACTAAAATTAAAGCTGATAAAGTTTCCTACAAAATAGTAATTTGCATTTTTCATGTAGGACTAACCATAAGCGAGATGTAAGTTTGAAAATAATTAATATTTAAAAAAAAAGTGCTTTAACAGAAAATGTCTTGTGATTTAAAATACACTTAATTTAATGGGTCCAATACTTTATTAGAAGAAAAAGGAGGTGACATAAAAGTCACTGAAGTCTTCAGAGTCGATTTTAAATGCTGCATTTTGGTCTTTGTCTCAAACATTGAAAACTGAATTACATTTTTGTTCAGTAACAGTTACAGATTTCTTATTGGTTTTTTGCTTATATCTCGAAAACAGTTACTCCTATCAATTTTTATCTTTTTTTCAAAATTCAAGCTGATAAAATTTCCTACAAAATAGTTATTTGCATTTTTCTTGTAGGACCAACCATAAGCGAGTTATAGAGTTGGATATAAATAATCTTTAACAAAAATTTGCTTTAAAATAAAATGTTTGAAAAACCGAAATTAAACTAAATTAATTAAGACTAACACTTTAGTAGAGGAAAAAGGAGAAGACATAAAAGTCACCAAAGTCTTGAGAGTCGTTTTTAGTCGTCATATTAATAACAATAACATTAATAATAATAGTAATAGTACTAAATTTGCTTATATGCAAGCGCTTTATTAAGGTAACAGTTTTTTGGTTTCTTGCTTATATCTCGAAAACAGTTACTCCTATCAATTTTTATCTTTTTACTAAAATTAAAGCTGATAAAATTTCCTACTAAATAGTTATTTGCATTTTTCTTGTAGGACCAAGTATAAGCGAGTTATAAAGATGGATATAAATAATATTTAACAAAAATTTGCTTTAAAATAAAATGTTTGAAATACTGAAATTAAACTAAATTAATTGTGTCTAACACTTTAGTAGAGGAAAAAGGAGAAGACATAAAAGTCACTAAAGGTTGCAGAGTCGTCTTTAATCGTCATACTAATAACAATAACATTAATAATAATAATACTAATAGTACTAAATTTGCTTGTATGCAAACGCTTAATTAAGGTGACAGTTTTTTGGTTTCTTGCTTATATCTCGAAAACAGTTACTCCTATCAATTTTTATCATTTTACTAAAATTAAAGCTGATAAAATTTCCTACAAAATAGTTTTTTGCATTTTTCATATAGGACTAACCATAAGCGAGATATAAGTTTGAAAATAATCAATATTTAAAAAAAAGTGCTTTAACAAAAAATGTCTTGTGATTTAAAATACACTGAATTTATTGGGTCCAATAATTTATTAGAAAAAAAAGGAGGTGACTTAAAAGTCACTGAAGTCTTCAGAGTCGTTTTTAAATGCTGCATTTTCGTCTACGTCTCAAACATTGAAAACTGAATTACATTTTTGTTCAGTAACTGTTACAGTTTTCACTTTGGTTTTTTGCTTATATCTCGAAGACAGTTACTCCTATAAATTTTTATCTTTCCTTCAAAATTAAAGCTGATAAAATTTCCTACAAAATAGTTTTTAGCATTTTTTTTGTAGGACCAACCATAAGCGAGTTATAGAGTTGGATATAAATAATCTTTAACAAAAATTTGCTTTAAAATAAAATGTTTGAAAAACCGAAATTAAACTAAATTAATTGGGTCTAACACTTTAGTAGAGGAAAAAGGAGGAGACGTAAAAGTCACCAAAGTCTTCAAAGTCGTTTTTAATCGTCATATTAATAACAATAACATTAATAATAATAATACTAATAGTACTAAATTTGCTTATATGCAAGCGCTTTATTAAGGTAACAGTTTTTTGGCTTCTTGCTTATATCTCGAAAACAGTTACTCCTATCAATTTTTATCTCTTTTTCAAAATTAAAGCTGATAAAATTTCTTACAAAATAGTTATTTGCATTTTTTTGTAGGATCAACCATAAGCGAGTTATAGAGTTGGATATAAATAATCTTTAACAAAAATTTTCTTTAAAATAAAATGTTTGAAAAACCGATATTAAACCAAATTAATTGGGTCTAACACTTTAGTAGAGGAAAAAGGAGAAGACATAAAAGTCACCAAAGTCTTCAGAGTGGTTTTTAGTACTAAATTTGCTTATATGCAAGCGCTTAATTAAGGTAACAGTTTTTTGGTTTCTTGCTTATATCTCGAAAACAGTTACTTCTATTAATTTTTATCTTTTTACTAAAGTTAAAGCTGATAAAATTTCCTACAAAATAGTAGTTTGCATTTTTTATGTAGGACTAACCATAAGCGAGATGTAAGTTTGAAAATAATTAATATTTAAAAAAAAAGTGCTTTAACAGAAAATGTCTTGTGATTTAAAATACACTTAATTTAATGGGTCCAATACTTTATTAGAAGAAAAAGGAGGTGACATAAAAGTCACTGAAGTCTTCAGAGTCGATTTTAAATACTGCATTTTCGTCTTTGTCTCAAACATTGAAAACTGAATTACATTTTTGTTCAGTAACAGTTACAGTTTTCTTATTGGTTTTTTGCTTATATCTCGAAAACAGTTACTTCTATCAATTTTTATCTTTTTTTCAAAATTCAAGCTGATAAAATTTCCTACAAAATAGTTATTTGCATTTTTCTTGTAGGATCAACCATAAGCGAGTTATAGAGTTGGATATAAATAATCTTTAACAAAAATTTGCCTTAAAATAAAATGTTTGAAAACCGAAATTAAACTAAATTAATTAAGACTAACACTTTAGTAGAGGAAAAAGGAGAAGACATAAAAGTCACCAAAGTCTTGAGAGTCGTTTTTAGTCGTCATATTAATAACAATAACATTAATAATAATAATACTAATATTACTAAATTTGCTTATATGCAAGCGCTTAATTAAGGTAACAGTTTCTTGCTTATATTTCGAAAACAGTTACTCCTATCAATTTTTATCTTTTTACTAAAATTAAAGCTGATAAAATTTTCTACAAAATAGTTATTTGCATTTTTTATGTAGGACTAACCATAAGCGAGATATAAGTTTGAAAATAATTAATATTTAAAAAAAAAGTGCTTTAACAGAAAATGTCTTGTGATTTAAAATACACTTAATTTATTGGGTCCAATACTTTATTAGAAGAAAAAGGAGGTGACATAAAAGTCACTGAAGTCTTCAGAGTCGTTTTTAAATGATGCATTTTCGTCTTCGTCTCAAACATTGAAAACTGAATTACATTTTTGTTCAGTAACAGTTACAGTTTTCTTATTGGTTTTTTGCTTATATCTCGAAAACAGTTACTCCTATCAATTTTTATCTCTTTTTCAAAATTAAAGCTGATAAAATTTCTTACAAAATAGTTATTTGCATTTTTTTGTAGGACCAACCATAAGCGAGTTATAGAGTTGGATATAAATAATCTTTAACAAAAATTTTCTTTAAAATAAAATGTTTGAAAAACCGATATTAAACCAAATTAATTGGGTCTAACACTTTAGTAGAGGAAAAAGGAGAAGACATAAAAGTCACCAAAGTCTTCAGAGTGGTTTGTAGTACTAAATTTGCTTATATGCAAGCGCTTAATTAAGGTAACAGTTTTTTGGTTTCTTGCTTATATCTAGAAAACAGTTACTTCTATTAATTTTTATCTTTTTACTAAAATTAAAGCTGATAAAATTTCCTACAAAATAGTAGTTTGCATTTTTTATGTAGGACTAACCATAAGCGAGATGTAAGTTTGAAAATAATTAATATTTAAAAAAAAAGTGCTTTAACAGAAAATGTCTTGTGATTTAAAATACACTTAATTTAATGGGTCCAATACTTTATTAGAAGAAAAAGGAGGTGACATAAAAGTCACTGAAGTCTTCAGAGTCGATTTTAAATACTGCATTTTCGTCTTTGTCTCAAACATTGAAAACTGAATTACATTTTTGTTCAGTAACAGTTACAGTTTTCTTATTGGTTTTTTGCTTATATCTCGAAAACAGATACTCCAATCAATTTTTATCTTTTTTTCAAAATTCAAGCTGATAAAATTTCCTACAAAATAGTTATTTGCATTTTTCTTGTAGGATCAACCATAAGCGAGTTATAGAGTTGGATATAAATAATCTTTAACAAAAATTTGCCTTAAAATAAAATGTTTGAAAACCGAAATTAAACTAAATTAATTAAGACTAACACTTTAGTAGAGGAAAAAGGAGAAGACATAAAAGTCACCAAAGTCTTGAGAGTCGTTTTTAGTCGTCATATTAATAACAATAACATTAATAATAATAATACTAATATTACTAAATTTGCTTATATGCAAGCGCTTAATTAAGGTAACAGTTTCTTGCTTATATTTCGAAAACAGTTACTCCTATCAATTTTTATCTTTTTACTAAAATTAAAGCTGATAAAATTTCCTACAAAATAGTTATTTGCATTTTTCATGTAGGACTAACCATAAGCGAGATATAAGTTTGAAAATAATTAATATTTAAAAAAAAAGTGCTTTAACAGAAAATGTCTTGTGATTTAAAATACACTTAATTTATTGGGTCGAATACTTTATTAGAAGAAAAAGGAGGTGACATAAAAGTCACTGAAGTCTTCAGAGTCGTTTTTAAATGATGCATTTTCGTCTTCGTCTCAAACATTGAAAACTGAATTACATTTTTGTTCAGTAACTGTTACAGTTTTCACTTTGGTTTTTTGCTTATATCCCGAAAACAGTTACTCCTATAAATTTTTATCTTTCCTTAAAAATTAAAGCTGATGAAATTTCTTACAAAATAGTTTTTAGCATTTTTTTTGTAGGACCAACCATAAGCGAGTTATAGATTTGGATATAAATAATCTTTAACAAAAATTTGCTTTAAAATAAAATGTTTGAAAAAAAGAAATTAAACTAAATTAATTGGATCTAACACTTTAGTAGAGGAAAAAGGAGGAGACATAAAAGTCACTAAAGGTTTCAGAGTCGTCTTTAATCGTCATACTAATAACAATAACATTAATAATAATAATACTAATAGTACTAAATTTGCTTGTATGCAAACGCTTAATTAAGGTGACAGTTTTTTGGTTTCTTGCTTATATCTCGAAAACAGTTACTCCTATCAATTTTTATCTTTTTACTAAAATTAAAGCTGATAAAATTTCCTACAAAATAGTTATTTGCATTTTTCTTGTAGAACCAAGTATAAGCGAGTTATAAAGATGGATATAAATAATATTTAACAAAAATTTGCTTTAAAATAAAATGTTTGAAATACTGAAATTAAACTAAATTAATTGTGTCTAACACTTTAGTAGAGGAAAAAGGAGAAGACATAAAAGTCACTAAAAGTTTCAGAGTCGTCTTTAATCGTCATACTAATAACAATAACCTTAATAATAATAATACTAATAGTACTAAATTTGCTTGTATGCAAACGCTTAATTAAGGTGACAGTTTTTTGGTTTCTTGCTTATATCTCGAAAACAGTTACTCCTATCAATTTTTATCTTTTTACTAAAATTAAAGCTGATAAAATTTTCTACAAAATAGTTTTTTGCATTTTTCATGTAGGACTAATCATAAGCGAGATATAAGTTTGAAAATAATCAATATTTAAAAAAAAGTGCTTTAACAAAAAATGTCTTGTAATTTAAAATACACTTAATTTATTGGGTCCAATACTTTATTAGAAGAAAAAGGAAGTGACTTAAAAGTCACTGAAGTCTTCAGAGTCGTTTTAATATGCTGCATTTTCGTCTACGTCTCAAACATTGAAAACTGAATTACATTTTTGTTCAGTAACTGTTGCAGTTTTCACTTTGGTTTTTTGCTTATATCTCGAAAACAGTTACTCCTATAAATTTTTACCATTTCTTTAAAATTAAAGCTGATAAAATTTCCTACAAAATAGTGATTTGCATTCCTTTTGTAAGACCAACCATAAGCGAGTTATTGAGTTGGATATAAATAATCTTTAACAAAAATTTGCTTTAAAATAAAATGTTTGAAAAACCGAAATTAAACTAAATTAATTGGGTCTAACACTTTAGTAGAGGAAAAAGGAGTAGACGTAAAAGTCCCCAAAGTCTTCAGAGTCGTTTTTAATCGTCATATTAATAACAATAACATTAATAATAATAATTCTAATAGTACTAAATTTGCTTATATGCAAACGCTTAATTAAGGTAACAGTTTTTTGGTTTCTTGCTAATATCTCGAAAAAAGTTACTCCTATCAATTTTTATCTTTTTACTAAAATTAAAGCTGATAAAATTTCCAACAAAATAGTTATTTACATTTTTCTTGTAGAACCAAGCATAAACGAGTTATAGAGTTGGATATAAATAATATTTAACAAAAATTTGCTTTAAAATAAAATGCTTGAAAAACCGATATTAAACTAAATTAATTGGGTCTAACACTTTAGTAGAGGAAAAAGGAGAAAATATAAAAGTTACCAAAGTCTTCAGAGTTGTTTTTAGTACTAAATTTGCTTATATGCAAGCGCTTAATTAAGGTAACAGTTTTTTGGTTTCTTGCTTATATCTCGAAAACAGTTACTCCTATCAATTTATATCTTTTTACTAAAATTAAAGGTGATAAAATTTCCTACAAAATAGTAATTTGCATTTTTTATGTAGGACTAACCATAAGCGAAAAATAAGTTTGATAATAATTAATATTTAAAAAAAAAGTGCTTTAACAGAAAATGTCTTGTGATTTAAAATATACTTAATTTAATGGGTCCAATACTTTATTAGAAGAAAAAGGAGGTGACATAAAAGTCACTGAAGTCTTCAGAGTCGATTTTAAATGCTGCATTTTCGTCTTCGTCTCAAAAATCGAAAACTGAATTACATTTTTGTTTAGTAACAGTTACAGTTTTCTTATTGGTTTTTTGCTTATATCTCGAAAACAGTTACTCCTATCAATTTTTATCTTTTTTTTAGGATTAAAGCTGATTAAATTTCCTACAAAATAGTTACTTGCATTTTTCTTGTAGGACCAACCATAAGCGAGTTATAGAGTTGGATATAAATAATCTTTAACAAAAATTTGCTTTAAAATAAAATGTTTGAAAAACCGAAATTAAACTAAATTAATTAAGACTAACACTTTAGTGGAGGAAAAAGGGGAAGACATAAAAGTCTCCAAAGTCTTGAGAGTCGTCTTTAGTCGTCATATTAATAACAATAACATTAATAATAATAATACTAATAGTACTAAATTTGCTTACATGCAAACGCTATCTCGCTTATATTATATCTCGCTTATGGCTAGTCCTACATGAAAAATGCAAATAACTATTTTGTAGGAAATTTTATTAGCTTTAATTTTGGTAAAAAAATAAAAATTGATAGGAGGAACTGTTTTCGAGATATAAGCAAGAAACGAAAAAACTGTTACCTTAATTAAGCGCTTGCATATAAGCAAATTTAGTACTATTAGTATTATTATTATTAATGTTATTGTTATTAATATGACGACTAAAAACGACTCTGAAGACTTTGGTGACTTTTATGTCTTCTTCTTTTTCCTATACTAAAGTGTTAGACTCAATTAATTTAGTTTAATTTCGGTTTTTCAAACATTTTATTTTAAAGCTAATTTTTGTTAAAGATTATTTATATCCAACTATATAACTCGCTTATGGTTGGTCTTACAAAAGAAATGCAAATAACTATTTTGTAGGAAATTTTATCAGCTTTAATTTTGAAAGAAAGATAAAAATTGATAGAAGTAATTGTTTTCGAGATATAAGCAAAAAACCAAAGTGAAAACTGTTACAGTTACTAAACAATAATGTAATTCAGTTTTCAATGTTTGAGACGAAGGCAAAAATGCAGCATTTAAAAACGACTCTGAAGACTTCAGCGACTTTTATGTCACCTCCTTTTTCTTCTAATAAAGTATTGGACCCAATAAATTAAGTGTGTTTTAAATCACAAGACATTTTTTGTTAAAGCACTTTTTTTTTAAATATTGATTATTTTCAAACTTATATCCCGCTTATGGTTAGTCCTACATGAAAAATGCAAAAAACCATTTTGTAGGAAATTTTATCAGCTTTAATTTTAGTAAAAAGATAAAAATTGATAGGAGTAACTGTTTTCGAGATATAAGCAAGAAACCAAAAAACTGTCACCTTAATTAAGCGTTTGCATACAAGCAAATTTAGTACTATTAGTATTATTATTATTAAGGTTATTGTTATTAGTTTGACGATTAAAGACGACTCTGAAATCTTTAGTGACTTTTATGTTTTCTCATTTTTCCTCTACTAAAGTGTTAGACACAATTAATTTAGTTTAATTTCAGTATTTCAAACATTTTATTTTAAAGCAAATTTTTGTTAAATATTATTTATATCCATCTTTATAACTCGCTTATACTTGGTCCTACAAGAAAAATGCAAATAATTATTTTGTAGGAAATTTTATCAGCTTTAATTTTTGTAAAAAGATAAAAATTGATAGGAGTAACTGTTTTCGAGATATAAGCAAGAAACCAAAAAACTGTCACCTTAATTAAGCGTTTGCATACAAGCAAATTTAGTACTATTAGTATTATTATTATTAATGTTATTGTTATTTGTATGACGATTAAAGACGACTCTGAAACCTTTAGTGACTTTTATGTCTTCTCCTTTTTCCTCTACTAAAGTGTTAGACACAATTAATTTAGTTTAATTTCAGTATTTCAAACATTTTATTTTAAAGCAAATTTTTGTTAAATATTATTTATATCCATCTTTATAACTCGCTAATACTTGGTCCTACAAGAAAAATGCAAATAACTATTTTGTAGGAAATTTTATCAGCTTTAATTTTTGTAAAAAAATAAAAATTGATAGGAGTAACTGTTTTCGAAATATAAGCAAGAAACTGTTACCTTAATTAAGCGCTTGCATATAAGCAAATTTAGTAATACTAGTATTATTATTATTAATGTTATTGTTACTAATATGACGACTAAAAACGACTCTCAAGACTTTGGTGACTTTTATGTCTTCTCCTTTTTCCTCTACTAAAGTGCTAGTCTTAATTAATTTAGTATAATTTCGGTTTTTCAAACATTTTATTTTAAAGCAAATTTTTGTTAAAGATTATTTATATCCAACTCTATAACTCGCTTATGGTTGGTCCTACAAGAAAAATGCAAATAACTATTTTGTAGGAAATTTTATCAGCTTGAATTTTGAAAAAAGATAAAAATTGATAGGAGTAACTGTTTTCGAGATATAAGCAAAAAACCAATAAGAAAACTGTAACTGTTACTGAACAAAAATGTAATTCAGTTTTCAATGTTTGAGACAAAGACGAAAATGCAGCATTTAAAATCGACTCTGAAGACTTCAGTGACTTTTATGTCACCTCCTTTTTCTTCTAATAAAGTATTGGACCCATTAAATTAAGTGTATTTTAAATCACAAGACATTTTCTGTTAAAGCACTTTTTTTTTAAATATTAATTATTTTCAAACTTACATCTCGCTTATGGTTAGTCCTACATAAAAAATGCAAATTACTATTTTGTAGGAAATTTTATCAACTTTAATTTTAGTAAAAAGATAAAAATTAATAGGAGTAACTGTTTTCGAGATATAAGCAAGAACCCAAAAAACTGTAACCTTAATTAAGCGCTTGCATATAAGCAAATTTAGTACTAAAAACCACTCTGAAGACTTTGGTGACTTTTATGTCCTCTCCTTTTTCCTCTACTAAAGTGTTAGACTCAATTAATTTGGTTTAATATCGGTTTTTCAAACATTTTATTTTAAAGCAAATTTTTGTTAAAGATTATTTATGACGATTAAAGACGACTCTGAAACCTTTAGTGACTTTTATGTCTTCTCCTTTTTCCTCTACTAAAGTGTTAGACACAATTAATTTAGTTTAATTTCAGTATTTCAAACATTTTATTTTAAAGCAAATTTTTGTTAAATATTATTTATATCCATCTTTATAACTCGCTAATACTTGGTCCTACAAGAAAAATGCAAATAACTATTTTGTAGGAAATTTTATCAGCTTTAATTTTAGTAAAAAAATAAAAATTGATAGGAGAAACTGTTTTCGAAATATAAGCAAGAAACTGTTACCTTAATTAAGCGCTTGCATATAAGCAAATTTAGTAATACTAGTATTATTATTATTAATGTTATTGTTACTAATATGACGACTAAAAACGACTCTCAAGACTTTGGTGACTTTTATGTCTTCTCCTTTTTCCTCTACTAAAGTGCTAGTCTTAATTAATTTAGTATAATTTCGGTTTTTCAAACATTTTATTTTAAAGCAAATTTTTGTTAAAGATTATTTATATCCAACTCTATAACTCGCTTATGGTTGGTCCTACAAGAAAAATGCAAATAACTATTTTGTAGGAAATTTTATCAGCTTGAATTTTGAAAAAAGATAAAAATTGATAGGAGTAACTGTTTTCGAGATATAAGCAAAAAACCAATAAGAAAACTGTAACTGTTACTGAACAAAAATGTAATTCAGTTTTCAATGTTTGAGACAAAGACGAAAATGCAGCATTTAAAATCGACTCTGAAGACTTCAGTGACTTTTATGTCACCTCCTTTTTCTTCTAATAAAGTATTGGACCCATTAAATTAAGTGTATTTTAAATCACAAGACATTTTCTGTTAAAGCACTTTTTTTTTAAATATTAATTATTTTCAAACTTACATCTCGCTTATGGTTAGTCCTACATAAAAAATGCAAATTACTATTTTGTAGGAAATTTTATCAACTTTAATTTTAGTAAAAAGATAAAAATTAATAGGAGTAACTGTTTTCGAGATATAAGCAAGAACCCAAAAAACTGTAACCTTAATTAAGCGCTTGCATATAAGCAAATTTAGTACTAAAAACCACTCTGAAGACTTTGGTGACTTTTATGTCTTCTCCTTTTTCCTCTACTAAAGTGTTAGACCCAATTAATTTGGTTTAATATCGGTTTTTCAAACATTTTATTTTAAAGAAAATTTTTGTTAAAGATTATTTATATCCAACTCTATAACTCGCTTATGGTTGGTCCTACAAAAAAATGCAAATAACTATTTTGTAGGAAATTTTATCAGCTTTAATTTTGAAAAAAAGATAAAAATTGATAGGAGTAACTGTTTTCGAGATATAAGAAAGAAGCCAAAAAACTGTTACCTTAATAAAGCGCTTGCATATAAGCAAATTTAGTACTATTAGTATTATTATTATTAATGTTATTGTTATTAATATGACGATTAAAAACGACTCTGAAGACTTTGGTGACTTTTACGTCTCCTCCTTTTTCCTCTACTAAAGTGTTAGACCCAATTAATTTAGTTTAATTTCGGTTTTTCAAACATTTTATTTTAAAGCAAATTTTTGTTAAAGATTATTTATATCCAACTCTATAACTCGCTTATGGTTGGTCCTACAAAAAAAATGCTAAAAACTATTTTGTAGGAAATTTTATCAGCTTTAATTTTGAAGGAAAGATAAAAATTTATAGGAGTAACTGTTTTCGAGATATAAGCAAAAAACCAATAAGAAAACTGTAACTGTTACTGAACAAAAATGTAATTCAGTTTTCAATGTTTGAGACAAAGACGAAAATGCAGCATTTAAAATCGACTCTGAAGACTTCAGTGACTTTTATGTCACCTCCTTTTTCTTCTAATTAAGTATTGGACCCATTAAATTAAGTGTATTTTAAATCACAAGACATTTTCTGTTAAAGCACTTTTTTTTTAAATATTAATTATTTTCAAACTTACATCTCGCTTATGGTTAGTCCTACATGAAAAATGCAAATTACTATTTTGTTGGAAATTTTATCAGCTTTAATTTTAGTAAAAAAATAAAAATTAATAGGAGTAACTGTTTTCGAGATATAAGCAAGAAACCAAAAAACTGTTACCTTAATTAAGCGCTTGCAGATAAGCAAATTTAGTACTAGAAACAACTCTGAAGACTTTGGTGACTTTTATGTCTTCTCCTTTTTCCTCTACTAATGTGTTAGACCCAATTAATTTGGTTTAATATCGGTTTTTCAAACATTTTATTTTAAAGCAAATTTTTGTTAAAGATTATTTATATCCAACTCTATAACTCGCTTATGGTTGGTCCTACAAAAAAATGCAAATAACTATTTTGTAGGAAATTTTATCAGCTTTAATTTTGAAAAAGAGATAAAAATTGATAGGAGTAACTGTTTTCGAGATATAAGCAAGAAACCAAAAAACTGTTACCATAATTAAGCGTTTGCATATAAGCAAATTTAGTACTATTAGTATTATTATTATTAATGTTATTGTTATTAATATGACGACTAAAGACGACTCTGAAACATTTAGTGACTTTTATGTCTTCTCCTTTTTCCTCTACTAAAGTGTTAGACACAATTAATTTAGTTTAATTCCGGTTTTTCAAGCATTTTATTTTAAAGCAAATTTTTGTTAAATATTATTTATATCCAACTCTATAACTCGTTTATGCTTAGTCCTACAAGAAAAATGTAAATAACTATTTTGTTGGAAATTTTATCAGCTTTAATTTTGGTGAAAAGTTAAAAATTGATAGAAGTAACTGTTTTCGAGATATAAGCAAAAAACAAAAAAACTGTTACCTTAATTAAGCGCTTGCATATAAGCAAATTTAGTACTACTAGTATTGTTATTATAAATGTTATTGTTATTAATATGACGACTAAAGACAACTCTAAGACTTTAGTAACTTTTATGTCTCCTCCTTTTTCTTTTACTAAAGTGTTAGACACAATTAATTTAGTTTAATTTCAGTTTTTTAAACATATTATTTTAAAGCAAATTTTTGTTAAATATTAAAAACTATAAAATGGCTTAGATTGCCTAAAAACACAGATCACACATGATCTTTTGCATAGAAATGAGAAAACGCTCATCTAAAACAAAATAAGCTTTATTTTTGCTTAAAAAACTAAGCTTACTTTTATTACTACTATTATTATTTTTATTATTATTATTATTACTATTATTTTTATTATTATTACTATTATTATTATTATTACTATTATTATTATTATTATTATTATTATTATTATTATTATTATTATTATTATTAATATTATTATTATTATTAAAAACCGATTATAACTTTTGTATATTAAATGTTTTTATACCAGTTTTAAAATGAGTTATTAATTTTAGACAATTTCTTGCCTAAAAACACAGATCACAGATGATCTCTTGCATAGAAATGAGAAAACGCTCATATAACACAAAATAAGCTTCATTTTTGCTTAGAAAACTAAGCTTACTTTTATTACTACTATTATTATTTTTATTATTAATTTTATTACTATTATTTTCATTATTATTACTATTATTATTATTATTATTATTATTATTATTATTATTAATATTATTATTATTCTTAAAAACCGATTATAACTTTTGTATAGTAAATGTTTTTATACCAGTTTTAAAATGAGTTATTAATTTTAGACAATTTCTTGCCTAAAAACACAGATCACAGATGATCTCTTGCATAGAAATGAGAAAACGCTCATATAACACAAAATAAGCTTCATTTTTGCTTAGAAAACTAAGCTTACTTTTATTACTACTATTATTATTATTATTATTATTATTATTATTATTATTATTATTATTATTATGTTTGGGGCTTCTCACTGAGCGTAGTCGGGTTGCTCAAGTGGTTATCTTCATGTCGTGGGGTATAAAACCAATCACTCCAGAAGGGATTTGTTTCACGTGCAAAATCATATTCAGGTATGCATGTATGATTTATTCTTGAATGTTCAGGAACTTCCGGACTATTCTACAGGTTTCAAGGATGACAGACTTCTGCATTAGCCGGATCATGGGTTTGTTGTCAAGGTGTATCTTACTGAGGTAGGTTTCCATGTTTTTGCTTATTATTCCTGTTGATGTTATGATGATGGGGAGGACTGTCACTTTGTTTAGTTTGTATATTGCTTTATATTCTTGACTGAGTTCAAAATACTTTGTTATTTTCTCTCTTTCCGTTTTTTCCAGGTTATTATCATTTGGGTGGGCAATGTCTATGAAGAAGGCTTCTTTCCTCTGTTTGTCATGGAGTACGATGTCAGGTCTGTTGGCCGCTACTGTCTTGTCCGTTCGAATCGTGATGTCCCAGTACACTTTCCAGCTGTCTGTTTCAATGACTGGTTGTGGTACATTATTATTATTATTTTTATTATTATTATTACTATTATTATTATTATTATTATTATTATTATTATTAAAAACCGATAATAACTTTTGTATAGTAAATGTTTTTATACCAGTTTTAAAATGAGTTATTAATTTTAGACAATTTCTTGCCTAAAAACACAGATCACAGATGATCTCTTGCATAGAAATGAGAAAACGCTCATATAACACAAAATAAGCTTCATTTTTGCTTAGAAAACTAAGCTTACTTTTATTACTCCTATTATTATTATTTTTATTATTATTATTATTATTACTATTATTTTTATTATTATTATTACTATTATTATTATTATTATTATTATTATTATTATTATTATTATTATTATTATTATTATTATTATTATTATTATTATTATTATTATTATTATTATTATTATTAAAAACCGATTATAACTTTTGTATAGTAAATGTTTTTTATACCAGTTTTAAAATGAGTTATTAATTTTAGACAATTTCTTGCCTAAAAACAAAGATCACAGATGATCTCTTGCATAGAAATGAGAAAACGCTCATATAACACAAAATAAGCATCATTTTTACTTAGAAAACTAAGCTTACCTTTATTACTACTATTATTATTATTTTTATTATTATTATTATTACTATTATTTTTATTATTATTACTATTATTATTATTAATATTATTAATATTATTATTATTAAAAACCGATTATAACTTTTGTATAGTAAATGTTTTTATACCAGTTTTAAAATGAGTAATTAATTTTAGACAATTTCTTGCCTAAAAACACAGATCACAGATGATCTCTTGCATAGAAATGAGAAAACGCTCATATAACACAAAATAAGCTTCATTTTTGCTTAGAAAACTAAGCTTACTTTTATTACTACTATTATTATTATTTTTATTATTATTATTATTATTACTATTATTTTTATTATTATTATTACTATTATTATTATTATTATTATTATTATTGTTATTATTATTATTATTATTATTATTATTAAAAACCGATTATAACTTTTGTATAGTAAATGTTTTTATACCAGTTTTAAAATGAGTTATTAATTTTAGACAATTTCTTGCCTAAAAACACAGATCACAGATGATCTCTTGCATAGAAATGAGAAAACGCTCAGATAACACAAAATAAGCTTCATTTTTGCTTAGAAAAACTAAGCCTTAATTTAGAAAGAAATTTATTATTATAAGTATTATTATTATTATTATTTACTACTATTATTATTATTATTATTATTATTATTATTATTATTATTATTATTACTATTATTATTATTATTATTATTATTATTGTTAATATTATTATTATTATTATTATTATTAAAAACCGATTATAACTTTTGTATAGTAAATGTTTTTTATACCAGTTTTAAAATGAGTGATTTATTTTAGACAATTTCTTGCCTAAAAACTATAAAATGGCTTAGATTGCCTAAAAACACAGATCACACATGATCTTTTGCATAGAAATGAGAAAACGCTCATGTAACACACAAAATAAGCTTCATTTTTCCTTATTAAAAGTATTAACATTATTATTACTTTTGTTACTATTACTATTACTATTATTATTATTATTATTATTATTATTATTATTATTATTAAAAAATTATATTAAACAGACAGAAAACGTCGTATTCTGACACAAAAAAACGAATTACGTTATAGACTTGACGAGAACGGCGTATCTCGGACTCTTATAGGACTCTTATAGGGTCAAAAAGTATCAGTTTGAATTAAAACAAATTATTTTTGTTGACTCTCAGTCTGAATTGTTTATCAGTTCAAACAAAAACGGTTTATTTTAGACGATCTTTTGCTTTGAACAAGAAAACTTATATCGAACAGACTAAAAACGTATTAATCTGGCATAAAAAAGCAATTTATGTATCACTTTGGATAAAGGCAGCTAATCCTATTCGTTTCATTGCTCAAAATAGACAAAATTGTTAATAAATCTAACAAAAACGCTGTATTCTAGCACAAAATACTAATTACATTATAGTTTCGACGAGAATAGCTTATTTGGAATGACTCTATGCTTCCAAACGAGTAAATTTTTATTAAACAGATGCCAAACATCATGTTTTGTCCTATAAAGACATTTTATATTGCAGTTTGTATTAAAACAAAATATTTTCGTTGATTCTTTGTTCGAAGCAGCAAACCTAACATTAAAGAATCTGAAAACTTTGTATTCGGACACAAAACACCGAATTTTGGATCAGTTTAGACAAAATCGGTTGATTTTCGACAATATTTTGCTTTGAACAAGAAAACTTATATCAAACTGACTAAAAACGTCTTATTTTAGCACAAAACAAAAGATTTGCGTTATAGTCTTAACGAGAGCTGTTAATTTCAAACGGTTCTATGCTTTGAAACGAGTAAACTTTCACTGAACAGAGGAAAAACATCTTATTTCGCCTTTTAAAAACGATTCATGCCACAGTTAGGATAAAAACCAATTATTTTCGTTAATTCATTGTTACAAACAAGAAACCTTACATCAAAGTAACTGAAAACCCCTTATTCAGGCACAGAAATTCGAATTACGTTTCAGTCTGGACAAAAACTGCTTACTTTAGACGATCCTTTGTTTTGAATACTAAAACTTACATTAAAAAGATTAAAAACGCCTTATTCTGGCTCAAAACTGCAAATTATGTATTACTTTGGATAAAAGCAGTTTATCCTGATTACTCCTTTGCTTAGAATAGAGCAAACTTGTATAAAACTTAATGAAAACTTTAAATTTCGTCTCAAAGAAATAATTTACGTTATAGTTTTGACCAGAACTGTTAATTTCAAACGATTTTATGCCCCCAAACGAGAAAACTTTCACTAAACAGATGCCAAACGTCTTAGTTCGTTTTATAAAAACGACATGTTACAGTTTAAACAAAAACAAATTATTTTCGTTGTTGTGTCAAAATAATTTATTGCGAATGATTCAATGGAGCGAAACGAGTAAACTTTTATAGGACAGATGCAAAATACCATATTACCACATAAATCGTTATTTTAAAGCAAAGTATTAGCTTTTGCACTTGTTCAATTAAAGTTTGCTTACTTCGAAGTATGTAATCGTCCGAAATAATTTTTTTTTGTCAAAACTATAACGTAATTTGTTCTTTTGAGCTTGAATATAGAGTTTTCATTACGTTTTATAGTAGTTTACTCTACTCTAAGCATAGAATCAAACAGAGTAATCCGCTTTTGTTAAAGCTGATACATAATTTGCTCTTATTTTCGAGAATAAGACGTTTTTAATATGTTTGATAAAATTTTTTTTGTTTATAGCAAGGAATCGTTTAAAATAAGCTGTATTTGCCTAAACTTATACGTAATTCGATATTTGTGCATGGATACGAAGTTTTCAGTTTCTTTGACGTGAAATTTCTTGTTGCAAAAGGTAATAATTTGCTTTAAAACGCTTTATATGGTAATATGTGGTTTTGCATCTGCCCCATAAAAGTTCATTATTTTCGAATCATAAAATCGTTTGAAATAAACAGTGCTGGTCAAAACTATAACGTAATTTATTTCTTTGAGACGAAATTTAAAGTTTTCATTAAGTTTTATACAAGTTTCCTCTATTCTAAGTAAAGGAGTAATCAGGATAAATTGCTTTTATCTAGAGTAATATATAATTTGCAGTTTTCAGCCAGAATAAGACGTTTTTAATCTTTTTAATGTAAGTTTTTGTATTCAAAACAAAGGATCGTCTAAAGTAAGCAGTTTTTGTTCAGACTGAAACGTAATTCGAATTTCTGTGCCTGAATAAGGGGTTTTCAGTTACTTTGATGTAAGGTTTCTTGTTTGTAACAATGAATTAACGAAAATAATTGGTTTTTATCCAAACTGTGGCATGAATCGTTTTTAAAAGGCGAAATAAAATGTTTTTCCTCTGTTCAGTGAAAGTTTACTCGTTTCAAAGCATAGAACCGTTTGAAATTAACAGCTCTCGTTAAGATTATAAAGCAAATCTTTTGTTTTGTGCTAAAATAATACGTTTTTAGTCAGTTTGATATAAGTTTTCTTGTTCAAAGCAAAATATTGTCGAAAATCAACCGTTTTTGTCTAAACTGATACAAAATTCGGTGGTTTGTGTCCGAATACAAAGTTTTCAGATTCTTAAATGTTAGGTTTGTTGCTTCTAACAAAGGATCAACGAAAATATTTTGTTTTAATACAAACTGCAAGATAAAATGTCTTTATAGAACAAAACATGATGTTTGGCATCTGTTTAATAAAAATTTACTCGTTTGGAAGCATAGAATCATTCCAAATAAGCTATTCTCGTCGAAACTATAATGTAATTAGTATTTGGTGCTAGAATACAGCGTTTTTGTTAGATTTATTAACAATTTTGTCTATTTTAAGCAATGAAACGAATAGGATTAGCTGCCTTTATCCAAAGTGTTACATAAATTGCTCTTTTATGCCAGATTAATACGTTTTTAGTCTGTTCGATGTAAGTTTTCTTGTTTAAAGCAAAAGATCGTCTAAAATAAGCCGTTTTTGTTTTAACTGATGAACAATTCAGACTGAGAGTCAACAAAAATAATTTGTTTTAATCCAAACTGATACTTTTTGACCCTATAAGAGTCCTATAAGAGTCCGAGATACGTCGTTCTCGTCAAGTCTATAACGTAATTCGTTTTTTTGTGTCAGAATACGTTTTCTGTCTGTTTAATATAAGTTTTTAATAATAATAATACTAATAACAATAATAATAATAATAATAATAAAAATAATAGTAATAATAATAATAGTAATAATAATAATAATAATAATAATAATAATAATAAAAATAATAATAGTAATAAAAGTAAGCTTAGTTTTCTAAGCAAAAATGAAGCTTATTTTGTGTGTTATATGAGCGTTTTCTCATTTCTATGCAAGAAATCATCTGTGATGTGTTTTTAGGCAAGAAATTGTCAAAAATTAGTAACTCATTTTAAAACTGGTATAAAAACATTTACTATGCAAAAGTTAAAAATAATAATAATAATAATAATAATAATAATAATAATAATAATAATAATAATAATAATAATAATAATAATAATAATAATAATAGTAATAATATTAATAATAATAATAATAATAATAATAGTAATAAAGGTAAGCTTTGTTTTCTAAGCAAAAATGAAGCTTATTTTGTGTGTTATATGAGCGTTTTCTCATTTCTATGCAAGAGATCATCTGTGATGTGTTTTTAGGCAAGAAATTGAATAAAATTAATAACTCATTTTAAAACTGGTATAAAAACATTTACTATACAAAAGTTATAATCGGTTTTTAATAATAATAATATTAATAATAATAATAACAATAATAACAATAATAGTATTAATAATAATAATAATAATAATAATAGTAATAATAATAATAATATTAAAATAATAATAATAGTAGTAATAATAATAATAATAATAGTAATAAAAGTAACCTTAGTTTTCTAAGCAAGAATAAAGCTTATTTTGTGTTATATGAGCGTTTTCTCATTTCTATTCAAGAGATCATCCGTGGTCTGTGTTTTTAGGCAAGAAATTGTCTAAAATTAATAACTCATTTTAAAACTGGTATAAAAACATTTACTATACAAAAGTTATAATCGGTTTTTAATAATAATAATATTAATAATAATAATAACAATAATAACAATAATAGTATTAATAATAATAATAATAATAATAATAGTAATAATAATAATAATATTAAAATAATAATAATAGTAGTAATAAAAGTAAGCTTAGTTTTCTATGCAAAAATAAAGCTTATTTTGTGTTATATGAGGGTTTTCTCATTTCTATGCAAAAGATCATGTGTGATCTGTGTTTTTAAGCAATCTAAGCCATTTTATAGTTTTTAATATTTAACAAAAATTTGCTTTAAAATAAAATGTTTGAAAAACTAAAATTAAACTAAATTAATTGTGTCTAACACTTTAGTAGAGGAAAAAGGAGGAGACATAAAAGTCACTAAAGTCTTAAATGTAATTCAGTTTTCAATGTTTGAGACGAAGACGAAAATGCAGCATTTACAAACGACTCTAAAGGCTTCAGTGACCTTTCTGTCACCTCTTTTTTCTTTAAATAGATTATTGGACCCAATAAATTAAGTGTATTTTAAATCACAAGACATTTTCTGTTGAAGCACTTTTTTTTAAATTGTAATTATTTTCAAACTTATATCTCGCTTATGGTTAGTCCTACATGAAAAATGCAAATAACTATTTTGTAGGAAATTTTATCAGCTTTAATTTTGAAAGAAAGATAAAAATTGATAGGAGTAATTGTTTTCGAGATATAAGCAAGAAACCAAAAAACTGTTACCTTAATTAAGCGTTTGCATATAAGCAAATTTAGTACTATTAGTATTATTATTATTAATGTTATTGTTATTAATATGACGACTAAAGACGACTCTGAAACCTTTAGTGACTTTTATGTCTTCTCCTTTTTCCTCTACTAAAGTGTTAGACACAATTAATTTAGTTTAATTTCGGTTTTTCAAACATTTTATTTTAAAGCAAATTTTTGTTAAATATTATTTATATCCAACTCTATAACTTGCTTATGCTTGTTTCTACAAGAAAAATGTAAATAACTATTTTAGTGTTTTCGAGATATAAGCAAAAAACCAATAAGAAAACTATAACTGTTACTGAACAAAAATGTAATTCAGTTTTCAATGTTTGAGACGAAGACGAAAATGCAGCATTTACAAACGACTCTAAAAACTTCAGTGACCTTTCTGTCACCTCCTTTTTCTTCTAATAAAGTATTGGACCCAATAAATTAAGTGTATTTTAAATCACAAGACATTTTCTGTTAAAGCACTTTTTTTTTAAATATTAATTATTTTCAAACTTACATTTCGCTTATGGTTAGTCCTACATAAAAAATGCAAATTACTATTTTGTAGGAAATTTTATCAGCTTTAATTTTAGTAAAAAGATAAAAATTAATAGGAGTAACTGTTTTCGAGATATAAGCAAAAAACCAATAAGAAAACTGTAACTGTTACTGAACAAAAATGTAATTCAGTTTTCAATGTTTGAGACAAAGACGAAAATGCAGCATTTAAAATCGACTCTGAAGACTTCAGTGACTTTTTTGTCACCTCCTTTTTCTTCTAATAAAGTATTGGACCCATTAAATTAAGTGTATTTTAAATCACAAGACATTTTCTGTTAAAGCACTTTTTTTTTAAATATTAATTATTTTCAAACTTACATCTCGCTTATGGTTAGTCTGAAACTGACTCTGAAGACTTTGGTGACTTTTATGTCTTTTCCATTTTTCTCTACTAAAGTGTTGGACACAATTAATTTAGTTTAATTTCAGTTTTTCAAATATTTTATTTTAAAGCAAATTTTTGTTAAATATTATTTAAATCCAACTCTATAACTCGCTTATGGTTGGTCCTAGAAGAAAAATGCAAATAACGATTTTGTAGGAAATTTTATCAGCTTTAATTTTGAAAAAAAGATAAAAATTGATTGGAGTAACAGTTTTTGAGATATAAGCAAAAAACCAATAAGAAAACTGTAACTGTTACTGAACAAAAATGTAATTCAGTTTTCAATGTTTGAGACGAAGACGAAAATGCAGCATTTAAAATCGACTCTGAAGACTTCAGTGACTTTTATGTCACCTCCTTTTTCATCTAATAAAGTATTGGACCCAATAAATTAAGTGTATTTTAAATCACAAGACATTTTCTGTTAAAGCACTTTTTTTTAAATATTAATTATTTTTAAACTTATATCTCGTTTATGGTTAGTCCTACATAAAAAATGCAAATTACTATTTTGTAGGAAATTTTATCAGCTTTAATTTTAGTAAAATGATAAAAATTGATAGGAGTAACTGTTTTCAAGATATAAGCAAGAAACCAAAAAACTGTTACCTTAATTAAGCGCTTGCATATAAGCAAATTTAGTACTAAAAACAACTCTGAAGACTTTGGTGACTTTTATGTCTTCTCCTTTTTTCTCTACTAAAGTGTTAGACCCAATTAATTTAGTTTAATATCGGTTTTTCAAACATTTTATTTTAAAGCAAATTTTTGTTAAAGATTATTTATATCCAACTCACTAACTCGCTTATGGTTGGTCCTACAAAAAAATGCAAATAACTATTTTGTAGGAAATTTTATCAGCTTTAATTTTGAAACAAGATAAAAATTGATAGGGGTAACTGTTTTCGAGATATAAGCAAGAAACCAAAAAACTGTTACCTTAATTAAGCGTTTGCATTTAAGCAAATTTAGTACTATTAGTATTATTATTATTAATGTTATTGTTATGAATATGACGACTAAAGACGACTCTGAAACATTTAGTGACTTTTATGTCTTCTCCTTTTTCCTCTTCTAATTTTTGTTAAATATTAAAAACTATAAAATGGCTTAGATTGCCTAAAAACACAGATCACACATGATCTTTTGCATAGTAATGAGAAAACGCTCATGTAACACACAAAATAAGCTCCATTTTTTCTTATTAAAAGTATTATTATTATTATTACTTTTGTTACTATTACTATTATTATTATTATTATTATTATTGTTAATATTATTATTATTATTTATATTATTATTATTATTAACTTTTGTATAGTAAATGTTTTTATACCAGTTTTAAAATGAGTTATTATTTTTAGACAATTTCTTGCCTAAAAACACAGATCACAGTTGATTTCTTGCATAGAAATGAGAAAACACTCATATAACACACAAAATAAGCTCCATTTTTGCTTAGAAAACTAAGCTTACTTTTATTACTATTATTATTATTTTTATTATTATTATTGTTATTATTATTATTATTATTATTATTATTATTATTATTATTATTATTATTATTGTTATTATTATTATTATAATTGTTATTATTAAAAACCGATTATAACTTTTGTATAGTATTGTTTTTATACCAGTTTTAAAATGAGTGATTGATTTTAGCCAATTTCTTGCCTAAAAACTATAAAATGGCTTAGATTGCCTAAAAACACAGATCACACATGATCTTTTGCATTGAAATGAGAAAACGCTCATATAACACAAAATAAGCTTTATTTTTGCTTAGAAAACTAAGCTTAATTTTATTACTACTATTATTATTATTTTTATTATTATTATTACTGTTATTTTTATTATTATTACTGTTATTATTATTATTATTATTATTATTATTATTATTATTAATATTATTATTATTAAAAACCGATTATAACTTTTGTATAGTAAATGTTTTTATACCAGTTTTAAAATGAGTTATTAATTTTAGACAATTTCTTGCCTAAAAACACAGATCACAGATGATCTCTTGCATAGAAATGAGAAAACGCTCAAATTACTAAAATTAAAGCTGATAAAATTTCCTACAAAATAGTTATTTGCATTTTTCATGTAGGACTAACCATAAGCGAGATATAAGTTTGAAAATAGTTAATATTTAAAAAAAAAGTGCTTTAACAAAAAATGTCTTGTGATTAAAATACACTTAATTTAATGGGTCCAATACTTTATTAGAAGAAAAAGGAGGTGACATAAAAGTCACCAAAGTCTTGAGAGTCGTTTTTAGTCGTCATATTAATAACAATAACATTAATAATAATAATACTAATAGTACTAAATTTGCATATATGCAAGCGCTTAATTAAGGTTACAGTTTCCTGCTTATATCCCGAAAACAGTTACTCCTATCAATTTTTATCTTTTTTTCAAAATTAAAGCTGATAAAATTTCCTACAAAATAGTTATTTGCATTTTTCTTGTAGGACCAAGTATAAGCGAGTTATAAAGATGGATATAAATAATATTTAACAAAAATTTGCTTTAAAATAAAATGTTTGAAATACTGAAATTAAACTAAATTAATTGTGTCTAACACTTTAGTAGAAGAAAAAGGAGAAGACATAAAAGTCACTGAAGGTTTCAGAGTCGTCTTTAATCGTCATACTAATAACAATAACATTAATAATAATAATACTAATAGTACTAAATTTGCTTATATGCAAGCGCTTTATTAAGGTAACAGTTTTTTGGTTTCTTGCTTATATCTCGAAAACAGTTACTCCTATCAATTTTTATCTTTTTACTAAAATTAAAGCTGATAAAATTTCCTACAAAACAGTTTTTTGCATTTTTCATGTAGGACTAACCATAAGCGAGATATAAGTTTCAAAATAATCAATATTTAAAAAAAAAGTGCTTTAACAAAAAATGTCTTGTGATTTAAAATACACTTAATTTATTGGGTCCAATACTTTATTAGAAAAAAAAGGAGGTGACTTAAAAGTCACTGAAGTTTTCAGAGTCGTTTTTAAATGCTGCATTTTCGTCTACGTCTCAAACATTGAAAACTGAATTACATTTTTGTTCAGTAACAGTTACAGTTTTCTTATTGGTTTTTTGCTTATATCTCGAAAACAGTTACTCCTATCAATTTTTATCTTTTTTTCAAAATTCAAGCCGATAAAATTTCCTACAAAATAGTTATTTGCATTTTTCTTGTAGGACCAACCATAAGCGAATTATAGAGTTGGATATAAATAATCTTTAACAAAAATTTGCTTTAAAATAAAATGTTTGAAAAACCGAAATTAAACTAAATTAATTAAGACTAACACTTTAGTAGAGGAAAAAGGAGAAGACATAAAAGTCACCAAATGTTTCAGAGTCGTCTTTAGTCGTCAAATTAATAACAATAACATTAATAATAATAATACTAATAGTACTAAATTTTCTTATATGCAAACGCTTAATTAAGGTAACAGTTTTTTGGTTTCTTGCTTATATCTCGAAAACAGTTACTCCTATCAATTTTTATCTTTTTACTAAAATTAAATCTGATAAAATTTTCTACAAAATAGTTATTTGCATTTTTTTGTAGGACTAACCATAAGCGAGTTATAGAGTTTGATATAAATAATCTTTAACAAAAATTTGCTTTAAAATAAAATGTTTGAAAAACCGATATTAAACTAAATAAATTTGGTCTAACACATTAGTAGAGGAAAAAGGAGAAGACATAAAAGTCACCAAAGTCTTCAGAGTTGTTTTTAGTACTTTTAGTTTTTAGTACGCTTAATTAAGGTAACAGTTTTTTGGTTTCTTGCTTATATCTCGAAAACAGTTACTCCTATCAATTTTTAACTTTTTACTAAAATTAAAGCTGATAAAATTTCCTACAAAATAGTAATTTGCATTTTTTATGTAGGACTAACCATAAGCGAGATATAAGTTTGAAAATAAATAATATTTAAAAAAAAATGCTTTAACAGAAAATGTCTTGTGATTTAAAATACACTTAATTTAATGAGTCCAATACTTTATTAGAAGAAAAAGGAGGTGACATAAACGTCACTGAAGTCTTCAGAGTCGATTTTAAATGGTGCATTTTCGTCTTCATCTCAAACATTGAAAACTGAATTACATTTTTGTTCAGTAACAGTTACAGTTTTTTTATTGGTTTTTTGCTTATATCTCGAAAACAGTTACTCCTATCAATTTTTATCTTTTTTTTAAGATTAAAGCTGATTAAATTTCCTAAAAAATAGTTATTTGCATTTTTCTTGTAGGACCAACCATAAGCGAGTTATAGAGTTGGATATAAATAATATTTAACAAAAACTTGCTTTAAAATAAAGTGTTTGAAAAACTAAAATTAAACTAAATTAATTGTGTCTAACACTTTAGTTGAGGAAAAAGGAGAAGACATTAAAGTCACTAAAGGTTTCAGAGTCGTCTTTAGTCGTCATATTAATAACAATAACATTAATAATAATAATACTAATAGTACTAAATTTGCTTATATGCAAGCGCTTAATTAAGGTAACAGTTTCTTGCTTATATCTCGAAAACAGTTACTTCTATCAATTTTTATCTTTTTAAAAAAATTAAAGCTGATAAAATTTCCTACAAAATAGTTATTTGCATTTTTCATGTAGGACTAACCATAAGCGAGATATAAGTTTGAAAATAATTAATATTTAAAAAAAAGTGCTTTAACAGAAAATGTTTAGTGATTTAAAATACACTTAATTTATTAGGTCCAATACTTTATTAGAAGAAAAAGGAGGTGACATATAAGTCACTGAAGTCTTCAGAGTCGATTTTAAATGCTGCATTTTCGTCTTCGTCTCAAACATTGAAAACTGAATTACATTTTTGTTCAGTAACAGTTACAGTTTTCATATTGGTTTTTTGTTTGTATCTCGAAAACAGTTACTCCTATCAATTTTTATCTTTTTTTCAAAATTCAAGCCGATAAAATTTCCTACAAAATAGTTATTTGCATTTTTCTTGTAGGACCAACCATAAGCGAATTATAGAGTTGGATATAAATAATCTTTAACAAAAATTTGCTTTAAAATAAAATGTTTGAAAAACCGAAATTAAACTAAATTAATTAAGACTAACACTTTAGTAGAGGAAAAAGGAGAAGACATAAAAGTCACCAAAGTCTTGAGAGTCGTTTTTAGTCGTCATATTAATAACAATAACATTAATAATAATAATACTAATATTACTAAATTTGCTTATATGCAAGCGCTTAATTAAGGTAACAGTTTCTTGCTTATATCTCGAAAACAGTTCCTTCTATCAATTTTTATTTTTTTACTAAAATTAAAGCTGATAAAATTTCCTACAAAATAGTTATTTGCATTTTTCTTGTAGGACCAAGTATAAGCGAGTTATAAAGATGGATATAATTAATATTTAACAAAAATTTGCTTTAAAATAAAATGTTTGAAAAACCTAAATTAAACTAAATTAATTGAGTCTAACACTTTAGTATAGGAAAAAGGAGAAAACATAAAAGTCACCAAAGTCTTCAGAGTCGTTTTTGGTCGTCATATTAATAACAATAACATTAATAATAATAATACTAATAGTACTAAATTTGCTTATATGCAAGCGCTTTATTAAGGTAACAGTTTTTTGGTTTCTTGCTTATATCTCGAAAACAGTTACTCCTATCAATTTTTATCTTTTTACTAAAATTAAAGCTGATAAAATTTCCTACAAAATAGTTATTTGCATTTTTCATGTAGGGCTAACCACAAGCGAGATATAAGTTTGAAAATAATTAATATTTAAAAAAAAAGTGCTTTAAGAGAAAATGTCTTGTGATTTAAAATACACTTAATTTATTGGGTCCAATACTTTATTAGAAGAAAAAGGAGGTGACATAAAAGTTACTGAAGTCTTCAAAGTCGTTTTTAAATGATGCATTTTCGTCTTCGTCTCAAACATTGAAAACTGAATTACATTTTTGTTCAGTAACTGTAACAGTTTTCACTTTGGTTTTTTGCTTATATCTCGAAAACAATTACTCCTATCAATTTTTATCTTTCTTTCAAAATTAAAGCTGATAAAATTTCCTACAAAATAGTTATTTGCATTTATTTTGTAAGACCAACCATAAGCGAGTTGTAGAGTTGGATATAAATAATCTTTAACAAAAATTTGCTTTAAAATAAAATGTTTGAAAAACCTAAATTAAACTAAATTAATTGAGTCTAACACTTTAGTATAGGAAAAAGGAGAAGACATAAAAGTCACCAAAGTCTTCAGAGTCGTTTTTGGTCGTCATATTAATAACAATAACATTAATAATAATAATACAAATAGTACTAAATTTGCTTATATGCAAACGCTTAATTAAGGTAACAGTTTTTTGGTTTCTTGCTTATATCTCGAAAACAGTTACTTCTATCAATTTTTATCTTTTAACTAAAATTAAAGCTGATAAAATTTCCTACAAAATAGTTATTTGCATTTTTCATGTAGGACTAACCATAAGCGAGATATAAGTTTGAAAATAATTAATATTTAAAAAAAAAGTGCTTTAACAGAAAATGTCTTGTGATTTAAAATACACTTAATTTTATGGGTCCAATACTTTATTAGAAGAAAAAGGAGGTGACATAAAAGTCACCAAAGTCTTGAGAGTCGTTTTTAGTCGTCATATTAATAACAATAACATTAATAATAATAATACTAATAGTACTAAATTTGCTTATATGCAAGCGCTTAATTAAGGTAACAGTTTCTTGCTTATATCTCGAAAACAGTTACTCCTATCAATTTTTATTTTTTTACTAAAATTAAAGCTGATAAAATTTCCTACAAAATAGTTATTTGCATTTTTTATGTAAGACTAACCATAAGCGAGATATAAGTTTGAAAATAATTAATATTTTAAAAAAAAGTGCTTTAACAGAAAATGTTTTGTGATTTAAAATACATTTAATTTATAAGGTCCAATACTTTATTAGAAGAAAAAAGAGGTGACATATAAGTCACTGAAGTCTTCAGAGTCGATTTTAAATGCTGCATTTTCGTCTTCGTCTCAAACATTGAAAACTGAGTTACATTTTTGTTCAGTAACAGTTTCAGTTTTCTTATTGGTTTTTTGCTTATATCTCGAAAACAGTTACTCCTATCAATTTTTATCTTTCTTTCAAAATTAAAGCTGATAAAATTTCCTACAAAATAGTTATTTTCATTTTTCTTGTAGGACCAACCATAAGCGAGTTATAGAGTTGGATATAAATAATATTTAACAAAAATTTGCTTTAAAATAAAATGCTTGAAAATCCGGAATTAAACTAAATTAATTGTGTCTTCCACTTTAGTAGAGGAAAAAGGAGAAGACATAAAAGTCACTAAATGTTTCAGAGTCGTCTTTAGTCGTCATATTAATAACAATAACATTAATAATAATAATACTAATAGTACTAAATGTGCTTATATGCAAACGCTTAATTAAGGTAACAGTTTTTTGGTTTCTTGCTTATATCTCGAAAACAGTTACTCCTATCAATTTTTATCTTTTTTTCGAAATTAAAGCTGATAAAATTTTCCACAAAATTGTTATTTGCATTTTTTTGTAGGACAAACCATAAGCGAGTTATAGAGTTGAATATAAATATTCTTTAACAAAAATTTGTTTTAAAATAAAATGTTTGAAAAACCGATATTACACTAAATTAATTGGGTCTAACACTTTAGTAGAGGAAAAAGGAGATGACATAAAAGTCACCAAAGTCTTCAGAGTTGTTTTTAGTACTAAATTTGCTTATATGCAAGCGCTTAATTAAGGTAACAGTTTTTTGGTTTCTTGCTTATATCTCGAAAACAGTTACTCCTATCAATTTTTATCTTTTTACTAAAATTAAAGCTGATAAAATTTCCTACAAAATAGTTATTTGCATTTTTCATGTAGGACTAACCATAAGCGAAATATAAGTTTGAAAATAATTAATATTTAAAAAAAGTGCTTTAACAGAAAATGTCTTGTGATTTAAAATACACTTAATTTATTGGGTCCAATACTTTATTAAAAGAAAAAGGAGGTGACATAAAATCACTGAAGTCTTCAGAGTCGTTTTTAAATGCTGCATTTTTGTCTTCGTCTCAAACATTGAAAACTGAATTACATTTTTGTTCAGGAACAGTTACAGTTTTCTTATTGGTTTTTTGCTTATATCTCGAAAACAGTTACTCCTATCAAATTTTATCTTTTTTCCAAAATTAAAGCTGATAAAATTTCCAACAAAATAGTTATTTACATTTTTCTTGTAGGACCAAGCATAAACGAGTTATAGAGTGGGATATAAATAATATTTAACAAAAATTTGCTTTAAAATAAAATGCTTGAAAAACCGGAATTAAACTAAATTAATTGTGTCTAACACTTTAGTAGAGGAAAAAGGAGAAGACATAAAAGTCACGAAATGTTTCAGAGTCGTCTTTAGTCGTCAAATTAATAACAATAACATTAATAATAATAATACTAATAGTACTAAATTTTCTTATATGCAAACGCTTAATTAAGGTAACAGTTTTTTGGTTTCTTGCTTATATCTCGAAAACAGTTACTCCTATCAATTTTTATCTTTTTACTAAAATTAAAGCTGATAAAATTTTCTACAAAATAGTTATTTGCATTTTTTTGTAGGACTAACCATAAGCGAGTTATAGAGTTGGATATAAATAATCTTTAACAAAAATTTGCTTTAAAATAAAATGTTTGAAAAACCGATATTAAACTAAATAAATTTGGTCTAACACATTAGTAGAGGAAAAAGGAGAAGACATAAAAGTCACCAAAGTCTTCAGAGTTGTTTTTAGTACTTTTAGTTTTTAGTACGCTTAATTAAGGTAACAGTTTTTTGGTTTCTTGCTTATATCTCGAAAACAGTTACTCCTATCAATTTTTAACTTTTTACTAAAATTAAAGCTGATAAAATTTCCTACAAAATAGTAATTTGCATTTTTTATGTAGGACTAACCATAAGCGAGATATAAGTTTGAAAATAAATAATATTTAAAAAAAAAGTGCTTTAACAGAAAATGTCTTGTGATTTAAAATACACTTAATTTAATGAGTCCAATACTTTATTAGAAGAAAAAGGAGGTGACATAAACGTCACTGAATTCTTCAGAGTCGATTTTAAATGGTGCATTTTCGTTTTCATCTCAAACATTGAAAACTGAATTACATTTTTGTTCAGTAACAGTTACAGTTTTTTTATTGGTTTTTTGCTTATATCTCGAAAACAGTTACTCCTATCAATTTTTATCTTTCTCTCAAGATTAAAGCTGATAAAATTTCCTAAAAAATAGTTATTTGCATTTTTCTTGTAGGACCAACCATAAGCGAGTTATAGAGTTGGATATAAATAATATTTAACAAAAACTTGCTTTAAAATAAAGTGTTTGAAAAACTAAAATTAAACTAAATTAATTGTGTCTAACACTTTAGTTGATTAAAAAGGAGAAGACATTAAAGTCACTAAAGGTTTCAGAGTCGTCTTTAGTCGTCATATTAATAACAATAACATTAATAATAATAATACTAATAGTACTAAATTTGCTTATATGCAAGCGCTTAATTAAGGTAACAGTTTCTTGCTTATATCTCGAAAACAGTTACTTCTATCAATTTTTATTTTTTTACTAAAATTAAAGCTGATAAAATTTCCTACAAAATAGTTATTTGCATTTTTCATGTAGGACTAACCATAAGCGAGATATAAGTTTGAAAATAATTAATATTTAAAAAAAAGTGCTTTAACAGAAAATGTTTTGTGATTTAAAATACACTTAATTTATTAGGTCCAATACTTTATTAGAAGAAAAAGGAGGTGACATATAAGTCACTGAAGTCTTCAGAGTCGATTTTAAATGCTGCATTTTCGTCTTCGTCTCAAACATTGAAAACTGAATTACATTTTTGTTCAGTAACAGTTACAGTTTTCATATTGGTTTTTTGTTTATATCTCGAAAACAGTTACTCCTATCAATTTTTATCTTTCTTTTAAAATTTAAGCTGATAAAATTTCCTACAAAATAGTTATTTGCATTTTTCTTGTAGAACCAACCATAAGCGAGTTATAGAGTTGGATATAAATAATATTTAACAAAAACTTGCTTTAAAATAAAATGTTTGAAAAACTAAAATTAAACAAAATTAATTGTGTCTAACACTTTAGTGGAGGAAAAAGGAGAAGACATAAAAGTCACTAAAGGTTTCAGAGTCGTCTTTAATCGTCATATTAATAACAATAACATTAATAATAATAATACTAATAGTACTAAATTTGCTTACATGCAAACGCTTAATTAAGGTAACAGTTTTTTGGTTTCTTGCTTATATCTCAAAAACAGTTACTTATATCAATTTTTATCTTTTTACAAACATTAAAGCTGATAAAATTTCCTACAAAATAGTTATTTGAATTTTTCATGTAAGACTAACCATAAGCGAGATATAAGTTTAAAAATTATTAATATTTAAAAAAAAAGTGCTTTAACAGAAAATGTCTTGTGATTTAAAATACACTTAATTTATTGGGTCCAATACTTTATTAGAAGAAAATGAGGTGACATAAAAGTCGCTGAAGTCTTCAGAGTCGATTTTAAATGCTGCATTTTCGTCTTCGTCTCAAATATTGAAAACTGAATTACATTTATGTTCAGTACCTGTAATAGTTTTCACTATGGTTTTTTGCTTATATCTCGAAAACAATTACTCCAATCAATTTTTATCTATCTTTCAAAATTAAAGCTGATAAAATTTCCACCAAAATAGTTATTTACATTTTTCTTGTAGGACCAAGTATAAACGAGTTATAGAGTTGGATATAAATAATATTTAACAAAAATTTGCTTTACAATAAAATGCTTGAAAAACCGGAATTAAACTAAATTAATTGTGTCTAACACTTTAGTAGAAGAAAAAGGAGAAGACATAAAAGTCACTAAATGTTTGAGAGTCGTCTTTAGTCGTCATATTAATAACAATAACATTAATAATAATAATACTAATAGTACTAAATTTGCTTATATGCAAACGCTTAATTAAGGTAACAGTTTTTTGGTTTCTTGCTTATATCTCGAAAACAGTTACTCCTATCAATTTTTATCTTTTTTTCAGAATTAAAGCTGATAAAATTTTCTACAAAATAGTTATTTGCATTTTTTGTAGGACCAACCATAAGCGAGTTATAGAGTTGGATATAAATAATCTTTAACAAAAATTTGCTTTAAAATAAAATGTTTGAAAAACCGATATTAAACTAAATTAATTTGGTCTAACACATTAGTAGAGGAAAAAGGAGAAGACATAAAAGTCACCAAAGTCTTCAGAGTTGTTTTTAGTACAAAATTTGCTTATAAGCAAACGCTTAATTAAGGTAACAGTTTTTTGGTTTCTTGCTTATATCTCGAAAACAGTTACTCCTATCAATTTTTATCTTTTTACTAAAATTAAAACTGATAAAATTTCCTACAAAATAGTATCTTGCATTTTTTATGTAGGACTAACCATAAGCGAGATATAAGTTTGAAAATAATTAATATTTAAAAAAAAGTGTTTTAACAGAAAATGTCTTGTGATTTAAAATACACTTAATTTAATGAGTCCAATACTTTATTAGAAGAAAAAGGAGGTGACATAAAAGTCACTGACGTCTTCAGAGTCGATTTTAAATGCTGCATTTTCGTCTTCATCTCAAACATTGAAAACTGAATTACATTTTTGTTCAGTAACAGTTACAGTTTTCTTATTGGTTTCTTGCTTATATCTCGAAAACAGTTACTCCTATCAATTTTTATCTTTCTTTCAAGATTAAAGCTGATAAAATTTCTTACAAAATAGTTATTTGCATTTTTCTTGTAGGACCAACCATAAGCGAGTTATAGAGTTGGATATAAATAATATTTAACAAAAACTTGCTTTAAAATAAAATGTTTGAAAAACTAAAATTAAACTAAATTAATTGTGTCTAACACTTTAGTAGAGGAAAAAGGAGAAGACATAAAAGTCACTAAAGGTTTCAGAGTCGTCTTTAATCGTCATATTAATAACAATAACATTAATAATAATAATACTAATAGTACCAAATTTGCTTACATGCAAACGCTTAATTAAGGTAACAGTTTTTTGGTTTCTCGCTTATATCTCGAAAACAGTTACTTATATCAAAATTATCTTTTTACTAAAATTAAAGCTGATAAAATTTCCTACAAAATAGTTATTTGCATTTTTCATGTAAGACTAACCATAAGCGAGATATAAGTTTAAAAATTATTAATATTTAAAAAAAAAGTGCTTTAACAGAAAATGTCTTGTGATTTAAAATACACTTAATTTATTGGGTCAAATACTTTATTAGAAGAAAAAGGAGGTGACATAAAAGTCGCTGAAGTCTTCAGAGTCGTTTTTAAATGCTGCATTTTCGTCTTCGTCTCAAACATTGAAAACTGAATAACATTTTTGTTCAGTAACTGTAACAGTTTTCACTTTGGTTTTTTGCTTATATCTCGAAAACAATTACTCCTATCAATTTTTATCTTTCTTTCAAAATTAAAGCCGATAGAATTTCCTACAAAATAGTTAATTGCATTTCTTTTGTAAGACCAACCATAAGCGAGTTATAGAGTTGGATATAAATAATCTTTAACAAAAATTTGCTTTAAAATAAAATGTTTGAAAAACCGAAATTAAACTAAATTAATTGAGTCTAACACATTAGTATAGGAAAAAGGGGAAGACATAAAAGTCACCAAAGTCTTCAGAGTCGTTTTTAGTCGTCATATTAATAACAATAACATCAATAATAATAATAATACTAATAGTACTAAATTTGCTTATATGCAAGCGCTTAATTAAGGTAACAGTTTTTTGGTTTCTTGTTTATATCTCGAAAACAGTTACTCCTATCAATTTTTATCTTTTTACTAAAATTAAAGCTGATAAAATTTCCTACAAATTAGTTATTTGCATTTTTCATGTAGGACTAACCATAAGCGAGATATAAGTTTGAAAATAATTAATATTTAAAACAAATGTGCTTTAACAGAAAATGCCTTGTGATTTAAAATACACTTAATTTATTGGGACCAATACTTTATTAGAAGAAAAAGAAGGTGACATAAAAGTCACTGAAGTCTTCAGAGTCGTTTTTAAATGCTGCATTTTTGTCATCGTCTCAAACATTGAAAACTGAATTACATTTTTGTTCAGTAACAGTTACAGTTTTCTTCTTGGTTTTTTGCTTAAATCTCGAAAACAGTTACACCTATCAAATTTTATCTTTCTTTCAAAATTAAAGCTGATAAAATTTCCAACAAAGTAGATATTTGCATTTTTCTTGTAGGACCAAGCATAAGCGAGTTATAGAGATGGATATAAATAATATCTTACAAAAATTTGCTTTAAAATAAAATGTTTGAAAAACTGAAATTAAACTAAATTAATTGTGTCTAACACTTTAGTGGAGGAAAAAGGAGAAGACATAAAAGTCTCTAAAGGTTTCAAAGTCGTCTTTAGTCGTCATATTAATAACAATAACATTAATAATAATACTAATAGTATTAAATTTGCTTATATGCAAACGCTTAATTAAGGTAACAGTTTTTTGGTTTCTTGCTTATATCTCGAAAACAGTTACTCCTATCAATTTTTATCTTTTTTTCAAAATTAAAGCTGATAAAATTTCCCACAAAATAGTTAATTGCATTTTTTTTATAGGACCAACCATAAGCGAGTTATAGAGTTGAATATAAATAATCTTTAACAAAAATTTGTTTTAAAATAAAATGTTTGAAAAACCGATATTAAACTAAATTAATTGGGTCTAACACTTTAGTAGAGGAAAAAGGAGAAGACATAAAAGTCACCAAAGTCTTCAGAGTTGTTTTTAGTACTAAATTTGCTTATATGCAAGCGCTTAATTAAGGTAACAGTTTTTTGGTTTCTTGCTTATATCTCGAAAACAGTTACTCCTGTCAATTTTTATCTTTTTACTAAAATTAAAGCTGATAAAATTTCCTACAAAATAGTTATTTGCATTTTTCATGTAGGACTAACCATAAGCGAAATATAAGTTTGAAAATAATTAATATTTTAAAAAAGTGCTTTAACAGAAAATGCCTTGTGGTTTAAAATACACTTAATTTATTGGGTCCAATACTTTATTAGAAGAAAAAGGAGGTGACATAAAAGTCGCTGAAGTCTTCAGAGTCGTTTTAAAATGCTGCATTTTCGTCTTCGTCTCAAACATTGAAAACTGAATTACATTTGTGTTCAGTAACTGTAACAATTTTCACTTTGGTTTTTTGCTTATATTTCGAAAACAGTTACTTTTATCAATTTTTATTTTTCTTTCAAAATTAAAGCTGATAAAATTTCCTACAAAAGAGTTATTTGCATTTCTTTTGTAAGACCAACCATAAGCGAGTTATTGATTTGGATATAAATAATCTTTAACAAAAATTTGCTTTAATAGTAATAAAAGTAATAATAATAATAATACTTTTAATAAGGAAAAATAAAGTTTATTTTGTGTGTTACATGAGCGTTTTCTCATTTCTATGCAAAAGATCATGTGTGATCTGTGTTTTTAGGCAATCTAAGCCATTTTATAGTTTTTAGGCAAGAAATTGGCTAAAATTAATCACTCATTTTAAAACTGGTATAAAAACAATACTATACAAAAGTTATAATCGGTTTTTAATAATAATAATAATAATAATAATAATAATAATAATAATAATAATAATAATAATAATAGACGAAGACGAAAATGCAGCATTTAAAAACGACTCTGAAGACTTCAGTTACTTTTATGTCATCTTCTTTTTCTTCTAATAAAGTATTGGACCCAATAAATTAAAAAATATTTATTTGCATTTTTCATGTAGGACTAACCATAAGCGAGATATAAGTTTGAAAATAATTACTATTGTTATTATTGTTATTATTATTATTAACATTATTATTGTTATTATTATTATTATTATTATTATTATTATTATTATTATTACTATTATTATTATTATTATTATTATTATTATTATTATTATTATTATTATTATTATTATTATTAAAAACCGATTATAACTTTTGTATAGTAAATGTTTTTATACCAGTTTTAAAATGAGTTATTAATTTTAGACAATTTCTTGCCTAAAAACACAGATCACAGATGATCTCTTGAATAGAAATGAGAAAACGCTCATATAACACAAAATAAGCTTTATTTTTGCTTAGAAAACTAAGCTTACTTTTATTACTACTATTATTATTATTTTTATTATTATTATTATTATTACTATTATTTTTATTATTATTATTACTATTATTATTATTATTATTATTATTATTATTATTAATATTATTATTATTAAAAACCGATTATAACTTTTGTATAGTAAATGTTTTTAACCAGTTTTAAAATGAGTTATTAATTTTATTCAATTTCATACCTAAAAACACATCACAGATGATCTCTTGCATAGAAATGAGAAAACGCTCATATAACACACAAAATAAGCTTCATTTTTGCTTAGAAAACTAAGCTTACTTTTATTACTATTATTATTATTTTTATTATTATAATTATTATTATTATTATCACGCTCATGTAACACACAAAATAAGCTTCATTTTTCCTTATTAAAAGTATTATTATTTTTATTACTTTTGTTACTATTACCATTATTATTATTATTATTATTATTATTATTATTATTAATATTAACTTTTGTATAGTAAATGTTTTTATACCAGTTTTAAAATGGGTTATTAATTTTAGACAATTTCTTGCCTAAAAACACATCACAGATGATTTCTTGCATAGTAATGAGAAAACGCTCATATAACACACAAAATAAGCTTCATTTTTGCTTAGAAAACTAAGCTTACTTTTATTACTATTATTATTTCTATTATTATTATTTTTATTATTATTATTATTATTACTATTATTATTATTATTATTATTATTATTATTATTATTATTATTACTATTATTTTTATTATTATTATTATTATTATTATTGTTATTATTATTATTATTATTAAAAACTTATATTAAACAGATAGAAAACGTCGTATTCTGACACAAAAAAACGAATTACGTTATAGACTTGACGAGAACGGCGTATCTCGGACTCTTATAGGACTCTTATAGGGTCAAAAAGTATCAGTTTGGATTAAAACAAATTATTTTTGTTGACTCTCAGTCTGAATTGTTCATCAGTTCAAACAAAAACGGCTTATTTTAGACGATCTTTTGCTTTGAACAAGAAAACTTACATCGAACAGACTAAAAACGTATTAATCTGGCATAAAAGAGCAATTTATGTATCACTTTGGATAAAGGCAGCTAATCCTATTCGTTTCATTGCTTAAAATAGACAAAATTGTTGATAAATCTAACAAAAACGCTGTATTCTAGCACCAAATACTAATTACATTATAGTTTCGACGAGAATAGCTTATTTGGAATGGTTCTATGCTTCCAAACGAGTAAATTTTTATTAAACAGATGCCAAACATCATGTTTTGTCCTATAAAAACATTTTATATTGCAGTTTGTATTAAAACAAAATATTTTCGTTGATCCTTTGTTAGAAGCAGCAAACCTAACATTTAAGAATCTGAAAACTTTGTATTCGGACACAAACCACCGAATTTTGTATCAGTTTAGACAAAAACGGTTGATTTTCGACAATATTTTGCTTTGAACAAGAAAACTTATATCAAACTGACTAAAAACGTCTTATTTTAGCACAAAACAAAAGATTTGCTTTATAGTCTTAACGAGAGCTGTTAATTTCAAACGGTTCTATGCTTTGAAACGAGTAAACTTTCACTGAACAGAGGAAAAACATCTTATTTCGCCTTTTAAAAACGATTCATGCCACAGTTTGGATAAAAACTAATTTTCGTTAATTCATTGTTACAAACAAGAAACCTTACATCAAAGAAACTGAAAACCACTTATTCAGGCACAGAAATTCGAATTACGTTTCAGTCTGGACAAAAACTGCTTACTTTAGACGATCCTTTGTTTTGAATACAAAAACTTACATTAAAAAGATTAAAAACGTCTTATTCTGGCTGAAAACTGCAAATTATATATTACTCTAGATAAAAGCTATTTATCCTGATTACTCCTTTACTTAGAATAGAGTAAACTTGTATAAAACTTAATGAAAACTTTAAATTTCGTCTTAAAGAAATAAATTACGTTATAGTTTTGACCAGCACTGTTTATTTCAAACGATTTTATGATTCGAAACTAATGAACTTTTATGGGGCAGATGCAAAACCACATATTACCATATAAAGCGTTGTTTTAAAGCAAATTATTACCTTTTGCAACAAGAAATTTCACGTCAAAGAAACTGAAAACTTCGTATCCATGCACAAATATCGAATTACGTATCAGTTTAGGCAAATACAGATTATTTTAAACGATTCCTTGCTATAAACAAAAAAAATTTTATCAAACATATTGAAAACGTCTTATTCTCGAAAATAAGAGCAAATTATGTATCACCTTTAACAAAAGCGGATTACTCTGTTTGATTCTATGCTTAGAGTAGAGTAAACTACTATAAAACGTAATGAAAACTCTATATTCAGGCTCAAAAGAACAAATTACGTTATAGTTTTGACAAAAAAAAATTATTTCGGACGATTACATACTTCGAAGTAAGCAAACTTTAATTGAACAAGTGCAAAAGCTAATACTTTGCTTTAAAATAACGATTTATGTGGTAATATGGTATTTTGCATCTGTCCTATAAAAGTTTACTCGTTTCGCTCCATTGAATCATTCGAAATAAATTATTTTGACACAACAACAACGAAAATAATTTGTTTTTGTTTAAACTGTAACATGTCGTTTTTATAAAACGAACTAAGACGTTTGGCATCTGTTTAGTGAAAGTTTTCTCGTTTGGGGGCATAAAATCGTTTGAAATTAACAGTTCTGGTCAAAACTATAACGTAGATTATTTCTTTGAGACGAAATTTAAAGTTTTCATTAATTTTTATACAAGTTTGCTCTATTCTATGCAAAGGAGTAATCAGGATAAACTGCTTTTATTCAAAGTAATACATAATTTGCAGTTTTCAGCCAGAATAAGACGTTTTAATCTTTTTAATGTAAGTTTTTGTATTCAAAACAAAGGATCGTCTAAAGTAAGCAGTTTTTGTCCAGACTGAAACGTAATTCGAATTTCTGTGCCTGAATAAGGGGTTTTCAGTTACTTTGATGTAAGGTTTCTTGTTTGTAACAATGAATTAACGAAAATAATTGGTTTTCATCCTAACTGTGGCATGAATCGTTTTTAAAAGGCGAAATAAGATGTTTTTCCTCTGTTCAGTGAAAGTTTACTCGTTTCAATGCATAGAACTGTTTGAAATTAACAGCTCTCGTTAAAACTATAACGCAGATCTTTTGTTTTGTGCTAAAATAAGACGTTTTTAGTCAGTTTGATATAAGTTTTCTTGTTCAAAGCAAAATATTGTCGAAAATCAACCGTTTTTGTCTAAACTGATACAAAATTCGGTGGTTTGTGTCCGAATACAAAGTTTTCAGATTCTTTAATGTTAGGTTTGCTGTTCTAACAAAGAATCAACGAAAATATTTTGTTTTAATACAAACTGCAATATAAAATGTTTTTATAGGACAAAACATGATGTTTGGCATCTGTTTAATAAAAATTTACTCGTTTGGAAGCATAGAATCATTCCAAATAAGCTATTCTCGTCGAAACTATAATGTAATTAGTATTTTGTGCTAGAATACAGCGTGTTTGTTAGATTTATTAACGATTTTGTCTATTTTAAGCAATGAAACGAATAGGATTAGCTGCCTTTATCCAAAGTGATACATAAATTGCTCTTTTATGCCAGATTAATACGTTTTTAGTCTGTTCGATATAAGTTTTCTTGTTCAAAGCAAAAGATCGTCTAAAATAAGCCGTTTTTGTTTGAACTGATAAACAATTCAGACTGAGAGTCAACAAAAATAATTTGTTTTAATCCAAACTGATACTTTTTGACCCTATAAGAGTCCTATAAGAATCCGAGATACGCCGTTCTCGTCAAGTCTATAACGTAATTCGTATTTTTGTGTCAGAATACGACGTTTTCTGCCTGTTTAATATAATTTTTTAATAATAATAATAATAATAATGACAATAATAATAATAATAATAATAATAATAGTAATAGTAACAAAAGTAATAATAATATTAATACTTTTATTAAGGAAAAATGAAGCTTATTTTGTGTGTTACATGAGCGTTTTCTCATTTCTATGCAAAAGATCATGGGTGATCTGTGTTTTTAGGCAATCTAAGCCATTTTATAGTTTTTAGGCAAAAAATTGTCTAAAGTAAATCACTCATTTTAAAACTGGTATAAAAACATTTACTATACAAAAGTTATAATCGGTTTTTAATAATAATAATAATAATAATATAAACAATAATAATAATAATAATAATAGTAATAACAATAATAATAATAATAATAATAATAATAGTAGTAAATAATAATAATAATAATACTTATAATAATGAATTTCTTTCTAAATTAAAGCTTAGTTTTTCTAAGCAAAAATGAAGCTTATTTTGTGTTATCTGAGCGTTTTCTCATTTCTATGCAAGAGATCATCTGTAATCTGTGTTTTTAGGCAAGAAATTGTCTAAAATTAATAACTCATTTTAAAATGGTATAAAAACATTTACTATACAAAAGTTATAATCGGTTTTAATAATAATAATATTAATAATAATAATAATAATAATAATAATAATAATAATAATAATAATAATAATAATAGTAATAATAATAAAAATAATAGTAATAATAATAATAATAAAAATAATAATAATAGTAGTAATAAAAGTAAGCTTAGTTTTCTAAGCAAAAATGAAGCTTATTTTGTGTTATATGAGCGTTTTCTCATTTCTATGCAAGAGATCATCTGTGATCTGTGTTTTTAGGCAAGAAATTGTCTAAAATTAATAACTCATTTTAAAACTGGTATAAAAACATTTACTATACAAAAGTTATATTCGGTTTTTAATAATAATAATATTAATAATAATAATAATAATAATAATAATAATAATAATAATAATAGTAATAATAATAAAAATAATAGTAATAATAATAATAATAATAAAAATAATAATAATAGTAGTAATAAAAGTAAGCTTAGTTTTCTAAGCAAAAATGAAGCTTATTTTGTGTTATATGAGCGTTTTCTCATTTCTATGCAAGAAATCATCTGTGATCTGAGTTTTTAGGCAAGAAATTGTCTAAAATTAATAACTCATTTTAAAACTGGTATAAAAACATTTACTATACAAAAGTTATAATCGGTTTTTAATAATAATAATATTAATAATAATAATAATAATAATAATAATAATAATAATAATAATAATAATAATAATAATAGTAATAATAATAATAAAAATAATAGTAATAATAATAGTAGTAATAAAAGTAAGCTTAGTTTTCTAAGCAAAAATGAAGCTTATTTTGTGTTAGATGAGCGTTTTCTCGTTTCAATGCAAAAGATCATGTGTGATCTGTGTTTTTAGGCAATCTAAGCCATTTTATAGTTTTTAAAATTTAACAAAAATTTGCTTTAAAATAAAATGTTTGAAAAACTGAAATTAAACTAAATTAATTGTGTCTAACACTTTAGTAAAGGAAAAAGGAGGAGACATAAAAGTCACTAAAGTCTTAGAGTTGTCTTTAGTCGTCATATTAATAACAATAACATTTATAATAACAATACTAGTAGTACTAAATTTGCTTATATGCAAGCGCTTAATTAAGGTAACAGTTTTTTGTTTTTTGCTTATATCTCGAAAACAGTTACTTCTATCAATTTTTAACTTTTTACCAAAATTAAAGGTGATAAAATTTCCTACAAAATAGTTATTTGCATTTTTCATGTAGAACTAACCATAAGCGAGATATAAGTTTGAAAATAATTAATAATTAAAAAAAATGTGTTTTAACAGAAAATGCCTTGTGATTTAAAATACACTTAATTTATTGAGTCCAATACTTAATTAGAAGAAAAAGGAGGTGACAGTAAATGCTGCATTTTCGTCTTCGTCTCAAACATTGAAAACTGAATTACATTTTTGTTCAGTAACAGTTACAGTTTTTTTATTGATTTTTTGCTTATATCTCGAAAACAGTTACTCCTATCAAATTTTATCATTCTTCCTAAATTAAAGCTTATAAAATTTCCAACAAAATAGTTATTTACATTTTTCTTGTAGGACCAAGCATAAACGAGTTATAGAGTTGGATATAAATAATATTTAACAAAAATTTGCTTTAAAATAAAATGCTTGAGAAACCGGAATTTAACTAAATTAATTGTGTCTAACACTTTAGTAGAAGAAAAAGGAGAAGACATAAAAGTCACTAAATGTTTCAGAGTCGTCTTTAGTCGTCATATTAATAACAATAACATTAATAATAATAATACTAATATTACAAAATTTGCTTATATGCAAGCGCTTAATTAAGGTAACAGTTTCTTGCTTGTATTTCGAAAACAGTTACTCCTATCAATTTTTATCTTTTTACTAAAATTAAAGCTGATAAAATTTCCTACAAAATAGTTATTTGCATTTTTCTTGTAGGACCAAGCATAAACGAGTTATAGAGTTGGATATAAATAATATTTAACAAAAATTTGCTTTAAAATAAAATGCTTGAAAAACCGGAATTAAACTAAATTAATTGTGTCTAACACTTTAGTAGAGGAAAAAGGAGAAGACATAAAAGTCACTAAATGTTTCAGAGTCGTCTTTAGTCGTCATATTAATAACAATAACATTAATAATAATAATACTAATAGTACTAAATTTGCTTAAATGCAAACGCTTAATTAAGGTAACAGTTCTTTGGTTTCTTGCTCATATCTCGAAAACAGTTACTCCTATCAATTTTTATCTCTTTTTCAAAATTAAAGCTGATAAAGTTTCCTACAAAATAGTAATTTGCATTTTTCATGTAGGACTAACCATAAGCGAGATGTAAGTTTGAAAATAATTAATATTTTAAAAAAAAGTGCTTTAACAGAAAATGTCTTGTGATTTAAAATACACTTAATTTAATGGGTCCAATACTTTATTAGAAGAAAAAGGAGGTGACCTAAAAGTCACTGAAGTCTTCAGAGTCGATTTTAAATGCTGCATTTTTGTCTTTGTCTCAAACATTGAAAACTGAATTACATTTTTGTTCAGTAACAGTTACAGTTTTCTTATTGGTTTTTTGCTTATATCTCGAAAACAGTTACTCCTATCAATTTTTATCTTTTTTTCAAAATTCAAGCTGATAAAATTTCCTACAAAATAGTTATTTGCATTTTTCTTGTAGGACCAACCATAAGCGCGTTATAGAGTTGGATATAAATAATCTTTAACAAAAATTTGCTTTAAAATAAAATGTTTGAAAAACCGAAACTAAACTAAATTAATTAAGACTAACACTTTAGTAGAGGAAAAAGGAGAAGACATAAAAGTCACCAAAGTCTTGAGAGTCGTTTTTAGTCGTCATATTAATAAAAATAACATTAATAATAATAATACTAATATTACTAAATTTGTTTATATGCAAGCGCTTAATTGAGGTAACAGTTTCTTGCTTATATTTCGAAAACATTTACTCCTATCAATTTTTATCTTTTTACTAAAATTAAAGCTGATAAAGTTTCCTACAAAATAGTTATTTGCATTTTTCTTTAGGACCAAGTATAAGCGAGTTATAAAGATGGATATAAATAATATTTAACAAAAATTTGCTTTAAAATAAAATGTTTGAAATACTGAAATTAAACTAAATTAATTGTGTCTAACACTTTAGTAGAGAAAAAAGGAGGAGACATAAAAGTCACTAAAGGTTTCAGAGTCGTCTTTAATCGTCATACTAATAACAATAACATTAATAATAATAATACTAATAGTACTAAATTTGCTTGTATGCAAACGCTTAATTAAGGTGACAGTTTTTTGGTTTCTTGCTTATATCTCGAAAACAGTTACTCCTATCAATTTTTATCTTTTTACTAAAATTAAAGCTGTTAAAATTTTCTACAAAATAGTTTTTTGCATTTTTCATGTAGGACTAACCATAAGCGAGATATAAGTTTGAAAATAATCAATATTTAAAAAAAAAAGTGCTTTAACAAAAAATGTCTTGTGATTTAAAATACACTTAATTTATTGGGTCCAATACTTTAATAGAAGAAAAAGGAGGTGACTTAAAAGTTACTGAAGTCTTTAGAGTCGTTTTTAAATGCTGCATTTTCGTCTACGTCTCAAACATTGAAAACTGAATTACATTTTTGTTCAGTAACAGTTACAGTTTTCTTATTGGTTTTTTGCTTATATTCGAAAACAGTTACTCCTATCAATTTTTATCTTTTTTTCAAAATTCAAGCTGATAAAATTTCCTACAAAATAGTTATGTGCATTTCTTTTGTAAGACTAACCATAAGCGAGTTATAGAGTTGGATATAAATAATCATTAACAAAAATTTTCTTTAAAATAAAATGTTTGAAAAACCGATATTAAACCAAATTAATTGGGTCTAACACTTTAGTAGAGGAAAAAGGAGAAGACATAAAAGTCACCAAAGTCTTCAGAGTGGTTTTTAGTACTAAATTTGCTTATATGCAAGCGCTTAATTAAGGTTACAGTTTTTTGGTTTCTTGCTTATATCTCGAAAACAGTTAATCCTATTAATTTTTATCTTTTTACTAAAATTAAAGCTGATAAAATTTCCTACAAAATAGTAATTTGCATTTTTTATGTAGGACTAACCATAAGCGAGATGTAAGTTTGAAAATAATTAATATTTAAAAAAAAAGTGCTTTAACAGAAAATGTACCTTAATTAAGCGCTTGCATATAAGCAAATTTGGTACTATTAGTATTATTATTATTAATGTTATTGTTATTAATATGACGACTAAAAACGACTCTGAAGACTTAGGTGACTTTTATGTCTTTTCCTTTTTCTTCTACTAAAGTGTTAGACCCAATTAATTTAGTTTAATTTCGGTTTTTCAAACATTTTATTTTAAAGAGAATTTTTGTTAATGATTATTTGTATCTAACTCTATAACTCGCTTATGGTTGGTCCTCCAAGAAAAATGCAAATAACTATTTTGTAGGAAATTTTATCAGCTTTAATTTTGAAAAAAAGATAAAAATTGATAGGAGTAACTGTTTCAGAGATATAAGCAAAAAACCAATAAGAAAACTGTAACTGTTACTGAACAAAAATGTAATTTAGTTTTCAATGTTTGAGACGAAGACGAAAATGCAGCATTTAAAATCGACTCTGAAGACTTCAGTGACTCTTATGTCACCTCCTTTTTCTTCTAATAATGTATTGGACCCAATAAATTAAGTGTATTTTAAATCACAAGACATTTTCTGTTAAAGCACTTTTTTTTTAAATATTAATTATTTTCAAACATATATCTCGCTTATGGTTAGTCCTACATGAAAAATGCAAATAACTATTTTGTAGGAAATTTTATCAGCTTTAATTATAGTAAAAAAATAAAAACTGATAGGAGTAACTGTTTTCGAGATATAAGCAAGAAACCAAAAAACTGTTACCTTAATTAAGCGCTTGCATCTAAGCAAATTTAGTACTATTAGTATTATTATTATTAATGTTATTGTTATTAATATGACGACTAAAAACGACTCTGAAGACATTGGTGACTTTTATGTCTTTTTCTTTGTCCTTTACTAAAGTGTTAGACACAATTAATTTAGTTTAATTTCAGTTTTTCAAACATTTTATTTTAAAGCTAATTTTTGTTAAAGATTATTTATATCCAACTCTATAACTCGCTTATGGTTGGTCTTACAAAAGAAATGCAAATAACTATTTTGTAGAAAAATTTATCAGCTTTAATTTTGGAGGGAAGATAAAAATTGATAGGAGTAATTGTTTTCGAGGTATAAGCAAAAAACCAAAGTGAAAACTGTTACAGTTACTGAACAAAAATGTAGTTCAGTTTTCAATGTTTGAGACGAAGACAAAAATGCAGCATTTAAAAACGACTCTGAAGACTTCAGCGACTTTTATGTCACCTCCTTTTTCTTCTAATAAAGTATTGGACCCAATAAAATAAGTGTGTTTTAAATCACAAGACATTTTCTGTTAAAGCACTTTTTTTTAAATATTAATAATTTTTAAACTTATATCTCGCTTATGGTTAGTCTTACATGAAAAATGCAAATAACTATTTTGTAGGAAATTTTATCAGCTTTAATTTTAGTGAAAAGATAAAAATTGATATAAGTAACTGTTTTTTAGATATAAGCAAGAAACCAAAAAACTGTTACCTTAATTAAGCGTTTGCATGTTAGCAAATTTAGTACTATTAGTATTATTATTATTAATGTTATTGTTATTAGTATGACGATTAAAGACGACTCTGAAACCTTTAGTGACTTTTATGTCTTCTCCTTTTTCCTCTACTAAAGTGTTAAACACAATTAATTTAGTTTAATATCAGTATTTCAAACATCTTATTTTAAAGCAAATTTTTGTTAAAGATTATTTATATCCAACTCTATAACTCGCTTATGGTTGGTCCTACAAAAAAAATGCATAAAACTATTTTGTAGGAAATTTTATCAGCTTTAATTTTGAAGGAAAAATAAAAATTTATAGGAGTAACTGTTTTCGAGATATAAGCAAAAAACCAAAGTGAAAACTGTAACAGTTACTGAACAAAAATGTAATTCAGTTTTCAATGTTTGAGACGTAGACGAAAATGCAGCATTTAAAAACGACTCTGAAGACTTCAGTGACTTTTAAGTCACCTCCTTTTTCTTCTAATAAAGTATTGGATCCAATAAATTAAGTGTATTTTAAATCACAAGACATTTTTTGTTAAAGCACTTTTTTTTTAAATATTAATTATTTTCAAACTTATATCTCGCTTATGGTTAGTCCTTCATAAAAAATGCAAATAACTATTTTGTAGGAAATTTTATCAGCTTTAATTTTAGTAAAAAGATAAAAATTGATAGGAGTAACTGTTTTTGAGATATAAGCAAGAAACCAAAAAACTGTTACCTTAATTAAGCGCTTGCATATAAGCAAATTTGGTACTATTAGTATTATTATTATTAATGTTATTGTTATTAATATGACGACTAAAAACGACTCTGAAGACTTAGGTGACTTTTATGTCTTTTCCTTTTTCTTCTACTAAGGTGTTAGACCCAATTAATATAGTTTAATTTCGGTTTTTCAAACATTTTATTTTAAAGCAAATTTTTGTTAATGATTATTTGTATCTAACTCTATAACTCGCTTATGGCTGGTCCTCCAAGAAAAATGCAAATAACTATTTTGTAGGAAATTTTATCAGCTTTAATTTTGAAAGAAAGATAAAAATTGATGGGAGTAACTGTTTCAGAGATATAAGCAAAAAACCAATAAGAAAACTGTAACTGTTACTGAACAAAAATGTAATTTAGTTTTCAATGTTTGAGACGAAGACGAAAATGCAGCATTTAAAAACGACTCTGAAGACTTCAGTAACTTTTATGTCACCTCCTTTTTCTTCTAACAAAGTATTGGACCCAATAAATTAAGTGTATTTTAAATCACAAGACATTTTCTGTTAAAGCACTTTTTTTTTAAATATTAATTATTTTCAAACTTATATCTCGCTTATGGTTAGCCCTACATGAAAAATGCAAATAACTATTTTGTAGGAAATTTTATCAGCTTTAATTTTAGTAAAAAGATAAAAATTGATAGGAGTAACTGTTTTCGAGATATAAGCAAGAAACCAAAAAACTGTTACCTTAATAAAGCGCTTGCATATAAGCAAATTTAGTACTATTAGTATTATTATTAATGTTATTGTTATTAATATGACGACCAAAAACGACTCTGAAAACTTTGGTGACTTTTATGTTTTCTCCTTTTTCCTATACTAAAGTGTTAGTCTTAATTAATTTAGTTTAATTTCGATTTTTCAAACATTTTATTTTAAAGCAAATTTTTGTTAAATATTATTTATATCCATCTTTATAACTCGCTTATACTTGGTCCTACAAAAAAAATGCATAAAACTATTTTGTAGGAAATTTTATCAGCTTTAATTTTGAAGGAAAGATAAAAATTTATAGGAGTAACTGTTTTCGAGATATAAGCAAAAAACCAAAGTGAAAACTGTAACAGTTACTGAACAAAAATGTAATTCAGTTTTCAATGTTTGAGACGTAGACGAAAATGCAGCATTTAAAAACGCCTCTGAAGACTTCAGTGACTTTTAAGTCACCTCCTTTTTCTTCTAATAAAGTATTGGATCCAATAAATTAAGTGTATTTTAAATCACAAGACATTTTTTGTTAAAGCACTTTTTTTTTAAATATTAATTATTTTCAAACTTATATCTCGCTTATGGTTAGTCTTTCATAAAAAATGCAAATAACTATTTTGTAGGAAATTTTACCAGCTTTAATTTTAGTAAAAAGATAAAAATTGATAGGAGTAACTGTTTTCGAGATATAAGCAAGAAACCAAAAAACTGTTACCTTAATAAAGCGCTTGCATATAAGCAAATTTAGTACTATTAGTATTATTATTATTAATGTTATTGTTATTAATATGACGACCAAAAACGACTCTGAAAACTTTGGTGACTTTTATGTTTTCTCCTTTTTCCTATACTAAAGTGTTAGACTCAATTAATTTAGTTTAATTTAGGTTTTTCAAACATTTTATTTTAAAGCAAATTTTTGTTAAATTTTATTTATATCCATCTTTATAACTCGCTTATACTTGGTCCTACAAGAAAAATGCAAATAACTATTTTGTAGGAAATTTTATCAGCTTTAATTTTAGTAAGAAAATAAAAATTGATAGAAGGAACTGTTTTCGAGATATAAGCAAGAAACTGTTACTTTAATTAAGCGCTTGCATATAAGCAAATTTAGTAATATTAGTATTATTATTATTAATGTTATTGTTATTAATATGACGACTAAAAACGACTCTCAACACTTTGGTGACTTTTATGTCTTCTCCTTTTTCCTCTATTAAGTGTTAGTCTTAATTAATTTAGTTTAATTTCGGTTTTTCAAACATTTTATTTTAAAGCAAATTTTTGTTAAAGATTATTTATATCCAACTCTATAACTCGCTTATGGTTGGTCCTACAAGAAAAATGCAAATAACTATTTTGTAGGAAATTTTATCAGCTTGAATTTTGAAAAAAAGATAAAAATTGATAGGAGTAACTGTTTTCGAGATATAAGCAAAAAACCAATAAGAAAACTGTAAGTTACTGAACAAAAATGTGATTTAGTTTTCAATGTTTGAGACGAAGACGAAAATGCAGCATTTACTGTCACCTCCTTTTTCTTCTAATAATGTATTGGACCCAATAAATTAAATGTATTTTAAATCACAAGACATTTTCTGTTAAAGCACTTTTTTTTTAAATATTAATTATTTTCAAACATATATCTCGCTTATGGTTAGTCCTACATGAAAAATGCAAATAACTATTTTGTAGGAAATTTTATCAGCTTTAATTATAGTAAAAAGATAAAAACTGATAGGAGTAACTGTTTTCGAGATATAAGCAAGAAACCAAAAAACTGTTACCTTAATTAAGCGTTTGCATCTAAGCAAATTTAGTACTATTAGTATTATTATTATTAATGTTATTGTTATTAATATGACGACTAAAAACGACTCTGAAGACTTTGGTGACTTTTATGTCTTTTTCTTTGTCCTTTACTAAAGTGTTAGACACAATTAATTTAGTTTAATTTCAGTTTTTCAAACATTTTATTTTAAAGCTAATTTTTGTTAAAGATTATTTATATCCAACTCTATAACTCGCTTATGGTTGGTCTTACAAATGAAATGCAAATAACTATTTTGTAGAAAATTTTATCAGCTTTAATTTTAGTGAAAAGATAAAAATTGATATAAGTAACTGTTTTCGAGATATAAGCAAGAAACCAAAAAACTGTTACCTTAATTAAGCGTTTGCATGTAAGCAAATTTAGTACTATTAGTATTATTATTATTAATGTTATTGTTATTAGTATGACGATTAAAGACGACTCTGAAACCTTTAGTGACTTTTATGTCTTCTCCTTTTTCCTCTACTAAAGTGTTAAACACAATTAATTTAGTTTAATTTCAGTATTTCAAACATTTTATTTTAAAGCAAATTTTTGTTAAAGATTATTTATATCCAACTCTATAACTCGATTATGGTTGGTCCTACAAAAAAAATGCATAAAACTATTTTGTAGGAAATTTTATCAGCTTTAATTTTGAAGGAAAGATAAAAATTTATAGGAGTAACTGTTTTCGAGATATAAGCAAAAAACCAAAGTGAAAACTGTAACAGTTACTGAACAAAAATGTAATTCAGTTTTCAATGTTTGAGACGTAGACGAAAATGCAGCATTTAAAAACGACTCTGAAGACTTCAGTGACTTTTAAGTCACCTCCTTTTTCTTCTAATAAAGTATTGGATCCAATAAATTAAGTGTATTTTAAATCACAAGACATTTTTTGTTAAAGCACTTTTTTTTTAAATATTAATTATTTTCAAACTTATATCTCGCTTATGGTTAGTCCTACATAAAAAATGCAAATAACTATTTTGTAGGAAATTTTATCAGCTTTAATTTTAGTAAAAAGATAAAAATTGATAGGAGTAACTGTTTTCGAGATATAAGCAAGAAACCAAAAAAGTGTCACCTTAATTAAGCGTTTGCATACAAGCAAATTTAGTACTATTAGTATTATTATTATTAATGTTATTGTTATTAGTATGACGATTAAAGACGACTCTGAAACCTTTAGTGACTTTTATGTCTTCTCCTTTTTCCTCTACTAAAGTGTTAGACACAATTAATTTAGTTTAATTTCAGTATTTCAAACATTTTATTTTAAAGCAAATTTTTGTTAAATATTATTTATATCCATTTTATAACTCGCTTATACTTGGTCCTACAAGAAAAATGCAAATAACTATTTTGTAGGAAATTTTATCAGCTTTAATTTTAGTAAAAAGATAAAAATTGATAGGAGTAACTGTCTTCGAGTTATAAGCAAGAAACCAAAAAACTGTTACCTTAATAAAGCGTTTGCTTATAAGCAAATTTAGTACTATTAGTATTATTATTATTAATGTTATTGTTATTAATATGACGACCAAAAACGACTCTGAAGACTTTGGTAACTTTTATGTCTTCTCCTTTTTCCTATACTAAAGTGTTAGACTCAATTAATTTAGTTTAATTTAGGTTTTTCAAACATTTTATTTTAAAGCAAATTTTTGTTAAAGATTATTTATATCCAACTCTATAACTCGCTTATGGTTGGTCCTACAAGAAAAATGCAAATAACTATTTTGTAGGAAATTTTATCAGCTTTAATTTTAGTAAAAAGATAAAAATTGATAGGAGTAACTGTTTTCGAGATATAAGCAAGAAACCAAAAAACTGTTACCTTAATAAAGCGTTTGCATATAAGCAAATTTAGTACTATTAGTATTATTATTATTATTAATGTTATTGTTATTAATATGACGACCAAAAACGACTCTAAAGACTTTGGTGACTTTTATGTCTTCCCCTTTTTCCTCCACTAAAATGTTAGTCTTAATTAATTTAGTTTAATTTCGGTTTTTCAAACATTTTATTTTAAAGCAAATTTTTGTTAAGGATTATTTATATCCAACTCTATAACTCGCTTATGGTTGGTCCTACAAGAAAAATGCAAGTAACTATTTTGTAGAAAATTTTATCGGCTTGAATTTCGAAAAGAAGATAAAAATTGATAGGAGTAACTGTTTTCGAGATATAAGCAAAAAACCAATAAGAAAACTGTAACTGTCACTGAACAAAAATGTAATTCAGTTTTCAATGTTTGAGACAAAGACGAAAATGCAGCATTTAAAATCGACTCTGAAGACTTCAGTGACTTTTATGTCACCTCCTTTTTCTTCTAATAAAGTATTGGACCCATTAAATTAAGTGTATTTTAAATCACAAGACATTTTCTGTTAAAGCACTTTTTTTTTAAATATTAATTATTTTCAAACTTACATCTCGCTTATGGTTAGTCCTACATAAAAAATGCAAATTACTATTTTGTAGGAAATTTTATCAGCTTTAATTTTAGTAAAAAGATAAAAATTAATTGGAGTAACTGTTTTCGAGATATAAGCAAGAAACCAAAAAACTGTTACCTTAATTAAGCTCTTGCATATAAGCAAATTTAGTACTAAAAACAACTCTGAAGACTTTGGTGACTTTTATGTCTTCTCCTTTTTCCTCTACTAAAGTGTTAGACCCAATTAATTTGGTTTAATATCGGTTTTTCAAACATTTTATTTTAAAGCAAATTTTTGTTAAAGATTATTTATATCCAACTCTATAACTCGCTTATGGTTGGTCCTACAAAAAAATGCAAATAACTATTTTGTAGGAAATTTTATCAGCTTTAATTTAGAAAAAGAGATAAAAATTGATAGGAGTAACTGTTTTCGAGATATAAGCAAGAAACCAAAAAACTGTTACCTTAATAAAGCGCTTGCATATAAGCAAATTTAGTACTATTAGTATTATTATTAATGTTATTGTTATTAATATGACGATTAAAAACGACTCTGAAGACTTTGGTGACTTTTACGTCTCCTCCTTTTTCCTCTACTAAAGTGTTAGACCCAATTAATTTAGTTTAATTTCGGTTTTTCAAACATTTTATTTTAAAGCAAATTTTTGTTAAAGATTATTTATATCCAAGTCTATAACTCGCTTATGGTTGGTCCTACAAAAAAAATGCTAAAAACTATTTTGTAGAAAATTTTATCAGCTTTAATTTTGAAGGAAAGATAAAAATTTATAGGAGTAACTGTTTTCGAGATATAAGCAAAAAACCAAAGTGAAAACTGTAACAGTTACTGAACAAAAATGTAATTCAGTTTTCAATGTTTGAGACGTAGACGAAAATGCAGCATTTAAAAACGACTCGGAAGACTTCAGTGACTTTTAAGTCACCTCCTTTTTTTTCTAATAAAGTATTGGACCCAATAAATTAAGTGTATTTTAAATCACAAGACATTTTTTGTTAAAGCACTTTTTTTTTAAATATTGATTATTTTCAAACTTATATCTCGCTTATACTTGGTCCTACAAGAAAAATGCAAATAACTATTTTGTAGGAAATTTTATCAGCATTAATTTTAGTAAAAAAATAAAAATTGATAGGAGTAACTGTTTTCGAGATATAAGCAAGAAACCAAAAAACTGTTACCTTAATAAAGCGCTTGCATATAAGCAAATTTAGTACTATTAGTATTATTATTATTAATGTTATTGTTATTAATATGACGATTAAAAACGACTCTGAAGACTTTGGTGACTTTTACGTCTCCTCCTTTTTCCTCTACTAAAGTGTTAGACCCAATTAATTTAGTTTAATTTAGGTTTTTCAAACATTTTATTCTAAAGCAAATTTTTGTTAAAGATTATTTATATCCAACTCTATAACGCGCTTATTGTTGGTCCTACAAGAAAAATGCAAATAACTATTTTGTAGGAAATTTTATCAGCTTGAATTTTGAAAAAAAGATAAAAATTGATAGGAGTAACTGTTTTCGAGATATAAGCAAAAAACCAATAAGAAAACTGTAACTGTTACTGAACAAAAATGTAATTCAGTTTTCAATGTTTGAGACCAAGACGAAAATGCAGCATTTAAAATCGACTCTGAAGACTTCAGTGACTTTTATGTCACCTCCTTTTTCTTCTAATAAAGTATTGGACCCATTAAATTAAGTGTATTTTAAATCACAAGACATTTTCTGTTAAAGCACTTTTTTTTAAATATTAATTATTTTCAAACTTACATCTCGCTTATGGTTAGTCCTACATGAAAAAAGCAAATTACTATTTTGTAGGAAATTTTATCAGCTTTAATTTTAATAAAAAGATAAAAATTAATAGGAGTAACTGTTTTCGAGATATAAGCAAGAAACCAAAAAACTGTTACCTTAATTAAGCGCTTGCATATAAGCAAATTTAGTACTAAAAACAACTCTAAAGACTTTGGTGACTTTTATGTCTTCTCCTTTTTCCTCTACTAAAGTGTTAGACCCAATTAATTTGGTTTAATATCGGTTTATCAAACATTTTATTTTAAAGCAAATTTTTGTTAAAGATTATTTATATCCAACTCTATAACTCGCTTATGGTTGGTCCTACAAAAAAATGCAAATTACTGTATTGTAGGAAATTTTATCAGCTTTAATTTAGAAAAAGAGATAAAAATTGATAGGAGTAACTGTTTTCGAGATATAAGCAAGAAACCAAAAAACTGTTACCTTAATAAAGCGCTTGCATATAAGCAAATTTAGTACTATTAGTATTATTATTATTAATGTTATTGTTATTAATATGACGATTAAAAACGACTCTGAATACTTTGGTGACTTTTACGTCTCCTCCTTTTTCCTCTACTAAAGTGTTAGACCCAATTAATTTAGTTTAATTTCGGTTTTTCAAACATTTTATTTTAAAGCAAATTTTTGTTAAAGATTCTTTATATTCAACTCTATAACTCGCTTATGGTTGGTCCTACAAAAAAAATGCATAAAACTATTTTGGAGGAAATTTTATCAGCTTTAATTTTGAAGGAAAGATAAAAATTTATAGGAGTAACTGTTTTCGAGATATAAGCAAAAAACCAAAGTGAAAACTGTAACAGTTACTGAACAAAAATGTAATTCAGTTTTCAATGTTTGAGACGTAGACGAAAATGCAGCATTTAAAAACGACTCTGAAGACTTCAGTGACTTTTAAGTCACCTCCTTTTTCTTCTAATAAAGTATTGGATCCAATAAATTAAGTGTATTTTAAATCACAAGACATTTTTTGTTAAAGCACTTTTTTTTTAAATATTGATTATTTTCAAACTTATATCTCGCTTATGGTTAGTCCTACATGAAAAATGCAAAAAACTATTTTGTAGGAAATTTTATCGGCTTTAATTTTAGTAAAAAAATAAAAATTGAAAGGAGTAACTGTTTTCGAGATATAAGCAAGAAACCAGAAAACTGTCATCTTAATTAAGCGTTGCATACAAGCAAATTTAGTACTATTAGTATTATTATTATTAATGTTATTGTTATTAGTATGACGATTAAAGACGACTCTGAAACCTTTAGTGACTTTTATGTCTTCTCCTTTTTCCTCTACTAAAGTGTTAGACACAATTAATTTAGTTTAATTTCAGTATTTCAAACATTTTATTTTAAAGCAAATTTTTGTTAAATATTATTTATATCTATCTTTATAACTCGCTTATACTTGGTCCTACATGAAAAATGCAAAAAACTATTTTGTAGGAAATTTTATCGGCTTTAATTTTAGTAAAAAAATAAAAATTGAAAGGAGTAACTGTTTTCGAGATATAAGCAAGAAACCAGAAAACTGTCATCTTAATTAAGCGTTGCATACAAGCAAATTTAGTACTATTAGTATTATTATTATTAATGTTATTGTTATTAATATGACGACTAAAAACGACTCTCAAGACTTTGGTGACTTTTATGTCACCTCTTTTTTCTTCTAATAAAGTATTGGACCCATTAAATTAAGTGTATTTTAATCACAAGACTTTTTCTGTTAAAGCACTTTTTTTTAAATATTAACTATTTTCAAACTTATATCTCGCTTATGGTTAGTCCTACATGAAAAATGCAAATAACTATTTTGTAGGAAATTTTATCAGCTTTAATTAATCTGAGCGTTTTCTCATTTCTATGCAAAAGATCATCTGTGATTTGTGTTTTTAGGCAAGAAATTGTCTAAAATTAATAACTCATTTTAAAACTGGTATAAAATCATTTACTATACAAAAGTTATAATCGGTTTTTAATAATAATAATATTAATAATAATAATAATAATAATAATAATAATAATAATAATAATAGTAATAATAATAAAAATAATAGTAATAATAATAATAATAATAAAAATAATAATAATAGTAGTAATAAAATTAAGCTTAGTTTTCTAAGCAAAAATGAAGCTTATTTTGTGTTATATGAGCGTTTTCTCATTTCTATGCAAAAGATCATGTGTGATCTGTGTTTTTAGGCAATCTAAGCCATTTTATAGTTTTTAGGCAAGAAATTGGCTAAAATTAATCACTCATTTTAAAACTGGTATAAAAACAATACTATACAAAAGTTATAATCGGTTTTTAATAATAACAATTATAATAATAATAATAACAATAATAATAATAGTAATAAAAGTAAGCTTAGTTTTCTAAGCAAAAATGGAGCTTATTTTGTGTGTTATATGAGTGTTTTCTCATTTCTATGCAAGAAATCATTTGTGATCTGTGTTTTTAGGCAAGAAATTGTCTAAAAATAATAACTCATTTTAAAACTGGTATAAAAACATTTACTATACAAAAGTTAATAATAATAATAATATAAATAATAATAATAATATTAACAATAATAATAATAATAATAATAATAATAGTAATAGTAACAAAAGTAATAATAATAATAATACTTTTAATAAGAAAAAATGGAGCTTATTTTGTGTGTTACATAAGCGTTTTCTCATTACTATGCAAAAGATCATGTGTGATCTGTGTTTTTAGGCAATCTAAGCCATTTTATAGTTTTTAATATTTAACAAAAATTAGAAGAGGAAAAAGGAGAAGACATAAAAGTCACTAAATGTTTCAGAGTCGTCTTTAGTCGTCATATTCATAACAATAACATTAATAATAATAATACTAATAGTACTAAATTTGCTTATATGCAAACGCTTAATTAAGGTAACAGTTTTTTGGTTTCTTGCTTATATCTCGAAAACAGTTACCCCTATCAATTTTTATCTTGTTTCAAAATTAAAGCTGATAAAATTTACTACAAAATAGTTATTTGCATTTTTTTGTAGGACCAACCATAAGCGAGTTATAGAGTTGGATATAAATAATCTTTAACAAAAATTTGCTTTAAAATAAAATGTTTGAAAAACCGATATTAAACTAAATTAATTGGGTCTAACACTTTAGTAGAGAAAAAAGGAGAAGACATAAAAGTCACCAAAGTCTTCAGAGTTGTTTTTAGTACTAAATTTGCTTATATGCAAGCGCTTAATTAAGGTAACAGTTTTTTGGTTTCTTGCTTATATCTTGAAAACATTTACTCCTATCAATTTTTATCATTTTACTAAAATTAAAGCTGATAAAATTTCCTACAAAATAGTAATTTGCATTTTTTATGTAGGACTAACCATAAGCGAGATATAAGTTTGAAAATAATTAATATTTAAAAAAAAAGTGCTTTAACAGAAAATGTCTTGTGATTTAAAATACACTTAATTTATTGGGTCCAATACTTTATTAGATGAAAAAAGAGGTGACATAAAAGTCACTGAAGTCTTCAGAGTCGATTTTAAATGCTGCATTTCCGTCTTCGTCTCAAACATTGAAAACTGAATTACATTTTTGTTCAGTAACAGTTACAGTTTTCTTATTGGTTTTTTGCTTATATCTCAAAAACTGTTACTCCTATCAATTTTTATCTTTTTTTTAAAATTAAAGCTGATAAAATTTCCTACAAAATCGTTATTTGCATTTTTCTTGTAGGACCAACCATAAGCGAGTTATAGAGTTGGATTTAAATAATATTTAACAAAAATTTGCTTTAAAATAAAATATTTGAAAAACTGAAATTAAACTAAATTAAATGTGTCCAACACTTTAGTAGAGAAAAAAGGAAAAGACATAAAAGTCACCAAAGTCTTCAGAGTCAGTTTCAGACTAACCATAAGCGAGATATAAGTTTGAAAATAATTAATAATTAAAAAAAAATGTGCTTTAACAGAAAATGTCTTGTGATTTAAAATACACTTAATTTATTGAGTCCAATACTTTATTAGAAGAAAAAGGAGGTGACAGAAAGGTCACTGAAGTTTTTAGAGTCGTTTGTAAATGCTGCATTTTCGTGTTCGTCTCAAACATTGAAAACTGAATTACATTTTTGTTCAGTAACAGTTATAGTTTTCTTATTGGTTTTTTGCTTATATCTCGAAAACACTAAAATAGTTATTTACATTTTTCTTGAAGAAACAAGCATAAGCAAGTTAGAGAGTTGGATATAAATAATATTTAACAAAAATTTGCTTTAAAATAAAATGTTTAAAAAACCGAAATTAAACTAAATTAATTGTGTCTAACACTTTAGTAGAGGAAAAAGGAGAAGACATAAAAGTCACTAAAGGTTTCAGAGTCGTCTTTAGTCGTCATATTAATAACAATAACATTAATAATAATAATACTAATAGTACTTAATTTGCTTATATGCAAACGCTTAATTAAGGTAACAGTTTTTTGATTTCTTGCTTATATCTCGAAAACAATTACTCCTATCAATTTTTATCTTTCTTTCAAAACTAAAGCTGATAAAATTTTCTACAAAATAGTTATTTGCATTTCTTTTGTAAAACCAACCATAAGCGAGTTATAGAGTTGGATATATATAATCTTTAACAAAAATTTGCTTTAAAATAAAATGTATGAAAAACCGAAATTAAACTAAATTAATTGTGTCTAACACTTTAGTAGAGAAAAAAGGAGGAGATATAAAAGTCACTAAAGTCTTCAGAATCGCCTTTAGTCGTCATATTAATAACAATAACATTGATAATAATAATACTAATAGTACTAAATTTGCTTATATGCAAACGCTTAATTAAGGTAACAGTTTTTTGGTTTCTTGCTTATATCTCGAAAACAGTTACTCCTATCAATTTTTATCTTTTTACTAAAATTAAGGCTGATAAAATTTCCTACAAAATAGTTATTTGCATTTTTCATGTAGGACTAACCATAAGCGAGATATAAGTTTGAAAATAATTACAATTTAAAAAAAAGTGCTTCAACAGAAAATGTCTTGTGATTTAAAATACACTTAATTTATTGGGTCCAATAATCTATTTGAAGAAAAAAGAGGTGACAGAAAGGTCACTGAAGCCTTTAGAGTCGTTTGTAAATGCTGCATTTTCGTCTTCGTCTCAAACATTGAAAACTGAATTACATTTAAGACTATAGTGACTTTTATGTCTCCTCCTTTTTCCTCTACTAAAGTGTTAGACACAATTAATTTAGTTTAATTTTAGTTTTTCAAACATTTTATTTTAAAGCAAATTTTTGTTAAATATTAAAAACTATAAAATGGCTTAGATTGCTTAAAAACACAGATCACACATGATCTTTTGCATAGAAATGAAAAAACGCTCATATAATACAAAATAAGCTTTATTTTTGCTTAGAAAACTAAGCTTACTTTTATTACTACTATTATTATTATTTTAATATTATTATTATTATTACTATTATTATTATTATTATCACTATTATTGTTATTATTGTTATTATTATTATTAATATTATTATTATTAAAAACCGATTATAACTTTTGTATAGTAAATGTTTTTATACCAGTTTTAAAATGAGTTATTAATTTTAGACAATTTCTTTTCTAAAAACACAGATCACAGATGATCTCTTGAATAGAAATGAGAAAACGCTCATATAACACAAAATAAGCTTTATTTTTGCTTAGAAAACTAAGCTTACTTTTATTACTACTATTATTATTATTATTTTTATTATTATTATTATTATTATTACTATTATTTTTATTATTATTATTACTATTATTATTATTATTATTATTATTAATATTATTACTATTAAAAACCGATTATAACTTTTGTATAGTAAATGTTTATATACCAGTTTTAAAATGAGTTATTAATTTTATTCAATTTTTTGCTTAAAAACACATCACAGATGATCTCTTGCATAGAAATGAGAAAACGCTCATATAACACAAAATAAGCTTCATATTTGCTTGGAAAACTAAGCTTACCTTTATTACTATTATTATTATTATTATTATTATTATTATTATTATTATTATTATTACTATTATTATTATTATTATTATTATTATTATTATTATTATTATTATTATTATTATTATTATTATTATTATTATTATTATCATTATTATTATTATTATTAACTTTTGCATAGTAAATGTTTTTATACCAGTTTTAAAATGAGTTATTAATTTTAGACAATTTCTTGCCTAAAAACACATCACAGATGATTTCTTGCATAGAAATGAGAAAACGCTCATATAACACACAAAATAAGCTTCATTTTTGCTTAGAAAACTAAGCTTACTTTTATTACTATTATTATTTTTATTATTATTATTATTATTATTATTATTACTATTATTATTATTATTACTATTATTTTTATTATTATTATTATTATTATTGTTATTAGTATTATTATTATTAAAAACTTATATTAAACAGACAGAAAACGTCGTATTCTGACACAAAAAAACGAATTACGTTATAGACTTGACGAGAACGGCGTATCTCGGACTCTTATAGGACTCTTATAGGGTCAAAAAGTATCAGTTTGGATTAAAACAAATTATTTTTGTTGACTCTCAGTCTGAATTGTTCATCAGTTCAAACAAAAACGGCTTATTTTAGACGATATTTTGCTTTAAACAAGAAAACTTACATCGAACAGACTAAAAACGTATTAATCTGGCATAATAGAGCAATTTATGTATCACTTTGGATAAAGGCAGCTAATCCTATTCGTTTCATTGCTTAAAATAGACAAAATTGTTAATAAATCTAACAAAAACGCTGTATTCTAGCACCAAATACTAATTACATTATAGTTTCGACGAGAATAGCTTATTTGGAATGATTCTATGCTTCCAAACGAGTAAATTTTTATTAAACAGATGCCAAACATCATGTTTTGTTCTATAAAGACATTTTATATTGCAGTTTGTATTAAAACAAAATATTTTCGTTGATCCTTTGTTAGAAGCAGCAAACCTAACATTTAAGAATCTGAAAACTTTGTATTCGGACACAAACCACCGAATTTTGTATCAGTTTAGACAAAAACGGTTGATTTTCGACAATATTTTGCTTTGAACAAGAAAACTTATATCAAACTGACTAAAAACGTTTTATTTTAGCACAAAACAAAAGATTTGCTTTATAATCTTAACGAGAGCTGTTAATTTCAAACGGTTCTATGCTTTGAAACGAGTAAACTTTCACTGAACAGAGGAAAAACATTTTATTTCGCCTTTAAAAACGATTCATACCACAGTTTGGATAAAAACCAATTATTTTCGTTAATTCATTGTTACAAACAAGAAACCTTACATCAAAGTAACTGAAAACCCCTTATTCAGGCACAGAAATTCGAATTACGTTTCAGTCTGAACAAAAACTGCTTACTTTAGACGATCCTTTGTTTTGAATACAAAAAATTACATTAAAAAGATTAAAAACATCTTATTCTGACTGAAAACTGCAAATTATATATTACTCTAGATAAAAGCAATTTATCCTGATTACTCCTTTACTTAGAACAGAGGAAACTTGTATAAAACTTAATGAAAACTTTAAATTTCGTCTCAAAGAAATAAATTACGTTATAGTTTTGACCAGCACTGTTTATTTCAAACGATTTTATGATTCGAAACTAATGAACTTTTATGGGGCAGATGCAAAAATGAAGCTTATTTTGTGTTATATGAGCGTTTTCTCATTTCTATGCAAGAGATCATCTGTGATCTGTGTTTTTAGGCAAGAAATTGTCTAAAATTAATAACTCATTTTAAAACTGGTATAAAAACATTTACTATACAAAAGTTATTATCGGTTTTTAATAATAATAATAATAATAATAATAATAATAATAATAATAATAATAATAATAATAGTAATAATAATAATAAAAATAATAAAAATAATAGTAATAATAATAATAATAATAAAAATAATAATAATAGTAGTAATAAAAGTAAGCTTAGTTTTCTAAGCAAAAATGAAGCTTATTTTGTGTTATATGAGCGTTTTCTCATTTCTATGCAAGAGATCATCTGTGATCTGTGTTTTTAGGCAAGAAATTGTCTAAAATTAATAACTCATTTTAAAACTGGTATAAAAACATTTACTATACAAAAGTTATAATCGGTTTTTAATAATAATAATAATATTAATAATAATAATAATAATAATAATAGTAATAATAATAAAAATAATAGTAATAATAATAATAATAAAAATAATAATAGTAGTAATAAAAGTAAGCTTAGTTTTCTAAGCAAAAATAAAGCTTATTTTGTGTTATATGAGCGTTTTCTCATTTCTATGCAAGAGATCATCTGTGATCTGTGTTTTTAGGCAAGAAATTGTCTAAAATTAATAACTCATTTTAAAACTGGTATAAAAACATTTACTATACAAAAGTTATAATCGGTTTTTAATAATAATAATATTAATAATAATAATAATAATAATAATAATAATAATAATAATAATAATAATAATAATAATAATAATAATAATAATAATAATAATAATAATAAAAATAATAGTAATAATAATAATAATAATAATAATAATAATAATAATAATAATAGTAGTAATAAAAGTAAGCTTAGTTTTCTAAGCAAAAATGAAGCTTATTTTGTGTTAGATGAGCGTTTTCTCATTTCTATGCAAAAGATCATGTGTGATCTGTGTTTTTAGGCAATCTAAGCCATTTTATAGTTTTTAATATTTAACAAAAATTTGCTTTAAAATAAAATGTTTGAAAATCTGAAATTAAACTAAATTAATTGTGTCTAACACTTTAGTAAAAGAAAAAGGAGGAGACATAAAAGTCACTAAAGTCTTAGAGTTGTCTTTAGTCGTCATATTAATAACAATAACATTTATAATAACAATACTAGTAGTACTAAATTTGCTTATACGCAAGCGCTTAATTAAGGTAACAGTTTTTTTGTTTTTTGCTTATATCTGTCTTGTGATTTAAAATACACTTAATTTATTGGGTCCAATACTTAATTAGAAGAAAAAGGAGGTAACAGTAAATGCTGCATTTTCGTCTTCGTCTCAAACATTGAAAATTGAATTACATTTTTGTTCAGTAACAGTTACAGTTTTCTTATTGATTTTTTGCTTATATCTCGAAAACAGTTACTCCTATCAAATTATATCATTTTTCCAAAATTAAAGCTGATAAAATTTCCAACAAAATAGTTATTTACATTTTTCTTGTAGGACTAAGCATAAACGAGTTATAGAGTTGGATATAAATAATATTTAACAATAATTTGCTTTAAAATAAAATGTTTGAAAAACCGGAATTAAACTAAATTAATTGTGTCTAACACTTTAGTAGAGGAAAAAGAAGAAGACATAAAAGTCACTAAATGTTTCAGAGTCGTCTTTAGTCGTCATATTAATAACAATAACATTAATAATAATAATACTAATAGTACTAAATTTGCTTATATGCAAACGCTTAATTATGGTAACAGTTTTTTGGTTTCTTGCTTATATCTCGAAAACAGTTACTCCTATAAATTTTTATCTCTTTTTCAAAATTAAAGCTGATAAAATTTCCTACAAAATAGTTATTTGCATTTTTTTGTAGGACCAACCATAAGCGAGTTATAGAGTTGGATATAAATAATCTTTAACAAAAATTTGCTTTAAAATAAAATGTTTGAAAAACCGATATTAAACCAAATTAATTGGATCTAACACTTTAGTAGAGGAAAAAGGAGAAGACATAAAAGTCACCAAAGTCTTCAGAGTTGTTTCTAGTACTAAATTTGCTTATCTGCAAGCGCTTAATTAAGGTAACAGTTTTTTGGTTTCTTGCTTATATCTCGAAAACAGTTACTCCTATCAATTTTTATCTTTTTACTAAAATTAAAGCTGATAAAATTTCCTACAAAATAGTTATTTGCATTTTTCTTGTAGGACCAAGTATCAGGCGTTCATTAAAAAAGAAACTCGCAGCATGCGTTGAATTTTTTACGTATTTCTTAGCTAGTGCCTATGGCTAGTACACAATTTTGGCATTGTATTGTTGGTTGCCTATTAAACCAGAATTTATAACTTTACATTTTTTTCGTTTCCGCCAGTTTCCACCAAAACAAGCTTGGTTTTTGTGTGATTTTCTGTGGTTGTTGATTCTGTTTACCGAACATAAAAAAACAGTATTTTTCAATACTAAATTTCGTGTTTTCTTGATTTGTAATCATGGTGTATACCAGTGAACAAAAAGCCTTTATGTTGGAAAGTTATTTCCGAAATGGAGAGAAAGTGAACGGTGTTTGGAAATATTCAATTCAACCGTGCCTGGAGGAGTTTCGAGAAGCTTTTCCTGAGGTTGTTATCATCTATGAAGAATTTAAAAACACCCTTCACCGAAATGTGAACTTGTTTCGTGGAACTGCGTCCACGTCGCGTAAAGAAGGTAGTGGAAGACCAACTGAGCGAACAGAAGAAGTTATTCATACTACACAGGAAATTTTGGAGCAAGACCCAAAAACTTCGATTAGACATCTGTCTCAACAAGTTGAGCTTTCTGTTGGTACTTGCCATAAACTTCTACGAAAAGATTTACATGTGTACCCATATCGTCTCCAATCAGTGCAAGAGTTACAACCTGTGGATTTTCCTAGGAGATTACAGTATTGTCAGTGGTTTTTAGATAACATTGCAAATAACAATGAACTTTTGGAAAAAACTTTCTTTACGGACGAAGCATGGTCTGGCTACACGAATTCACAAAACATGAGAATTTGGGCAACACAACATCCTCATGAAGTTGTGGAAGAACCTCTTCATCCAGAAAAAATAGGTGTTTGGGCAGCTATCAGCAAAAGAAGAATTGTCGGTCCAATTTTCTTTCAAGGTTGAGTATTTTTTCGTAATGTTAGGGTTAAAACTACAGTTTGATGTGCTTTTCAGGATCATTAACTGCAGTTCGTTATCGCGAAGAAATTCTTACGCCTTTTATCGAAGAACTTCACGATGATGAATTACGGGAAGGTTTGTTTCAACAAGATGGTGCAACAGCGCATTGCACAGCAGAAACTTTAGACTTTCTGAGAACGTTTTTTGATGACAGAATAATTAGCAGGAATACAGCAAATGATTATCCCCCAAGATCATGTGATTTAACGCCTTGCGACTTTTATCTTTGGCCACGCATTAAAAATTCAATTTTTGTTACACCAATTCCAACTATTGGTGAATTAAGACGACGCATTCAACAGAAAATTAATGAAATTAACGAAAATCCACTTGAACTGAGTAATGTGTTAAACAGTGTTCGAAGGCGTTGTGTTATGTGTGTTGAGCAACAAGGAAGACATTTCCAACAGTTTTTATAGTAATAAATAAATATTTTTACGAAAATGTGTTATTTTTTAATTGTCAAAAAGTAAGGTTATGAAATCTTTCAATTTGACAAGTAAGTGCACGAATTAATCATAGACATACAAAACAATTGTTTTTTAATTTCAAAGCACTCTAGAGTTTTTTTTTAAATGAACGCTTGATATAAGCGAGTTATAAAGATGGATATAAATAATATTTAACAAAAATTTGCTTTAAAATAAAATGTTTGAAATACTGAAATTAAACTAAATTAATTGTGTCTAACACTTTAGTAGAGGAAAAAGGAGAAGACATAAAAGTCACTAAAGGTTGCAGAGTCGTCTTTAATCGTCATACTAATAACAATAACATTAATAATAATAATACTAATAGTACTAAATTTGCTTGTATGCAAACGCTTAATTAAGGTGACAGTTTTTTGGTTTCTTGCTTATATCTCGAAAACAGTTACTCCTATCAAATTTTATCTTTTTACTAAAATTAAAGCTGAAAAAATTTCCTACAAAATAGTTATTTGCATTTTTCATGTAGGACTAACCATAAGCGAGATATAAGTTTGAAAATAATCAATATTTAAAAAAAAGTGCTTTAACAAAAAATGCCTTGTGGTTTAAAATACACTTAATTTATTGGGTCCAATACTTTATTAAAAGAAAAAGGAGGTGACTTAAAAGTTACTGAAGTCTTCAGAGTCGTTTTTAAATGCTGCATTTTCGTCTACGTCTCAAACATTAAAAACTGAATTACATTTTTGTTCAGTAACTGTTACAGTTTTCACTTTGGTTTTTTGCTTATATCTCGAAAACAGTTACTCTTATAAATTTTTATCTTTCCTTCAAAATTAAAGCTGATAAAATTTCCTACAAAATAGTTTTTAGCATTTTTTTTGTAGGACCAACCATAAGCGAGTTATAGAGTTGGATATAAATAATCTTTAACAAAAATTTGCTTTAAAATAAAATGTTTAAAAAACCGAAATTAAACTAAATTAATTGGGTCTAACACTTTAGTAGAGGAAAAAGGAGGAGACGTAAAAGTCACCAAAGTCTTCAGAGTCGTTTTTAATCGTCATATTAATAACAATAACATTAATAATAATAATACTAATAGTACTAAATTTGCTTATATGCAAGCGCTTTATTAAGGTAACAGTTTTTTGGCTTCTTGCTTATATTTCGAAAACAGTTACTCCTATCAATTTTTATCTTTTTTTCAAAATTAAAGCTGATAAAATTTCCTACAAAATAGTTATTTGCATTTTTTTGTAGGACCAACCATAAGCGAGTTATAGAGTTGGATATAAATAATCTTTAACAAAAATTTACTTTAAAATAAAATGTTTGAAAAACCGATATTAAACCAAATTAATTGGGTCTAACACTTTAGTAGAGGAAAAAGGAGAAGACATAAGTCACCAAAGTCTTCAGAGTGGTTTTTAGTACTAAATTTGCTTATATGCAAGCGCTTAATTAAGGTTACAGTTTTTTGGTTTCTTGCTTATATCTCGAAAACAGTTACTCCTATTAATTTTTATCTTTTTACTAAAATTAAAGCTGATAAAATTTCCTACAAAATAGTAATTTGCATTTTTTATGTAGGACTAACCATAAGCGAGATGTAAGTTTGAAAATAATTAATATTTAAAAAAAAAGTGCTTTAACAGAAAATGTCTTGTGATTTAAAATACACTTAATTTAATGGGTCCAATACTTTATTAGAAGAAAAAGGAGGTGACATAAAAGTCACTGAAGTCTTCAGAGTCGATTTTAAATGCTGCATTTTCGTCTTTGTCTTAAACATTGAAAACTGAATTACATTTTTGTTCAGTAACAGTTACAGTTTTCTTATTGGTTTTTTGCTTATATCTCGAAAACAGTTACTCCTATCAATTTTTATCTTTTTTCAAAATTCAAGCTGATAAAATTTTCTACAAAATAGTTATTTGCATTTTTCTTGTAGGACCAACCATAAGCGAGTTATAGAGTTGGATATAAATAATCTTTAACAAAAATTTGCTTTAAAATAAAATGTTTGAAAAACCGAAATTAAACTAAATTAATTGAGTCTAACACTTTAGTAGAGGAAAAAGGAGAAGACATAAAAGTCACTAAATGTTTCAGAGTCGTCTTTAGTCGTCATATTAATAACAATAACATTAATAATAATAATACTAATAGTACTAAATTTGCTTACATGCAAACGCTTAATTAAGGTAACAGTTTTTTGGTTTCTTGCTTATATCTCGAAAACAGTTACTTATATCAATTTTTATCTTTTCACTAAAATTAAAGCTGATAAAATTTCCTACAAAATAGTTATTTGCATTTTTCATGTAAGACTTACCATAAGCGAGATATAAGTTTAAAAATTATTAATATTTAAATAAAAGTGCTTTAACAGAAAATGTCTTGTGATTTAAAACACACTTAATTTATTGGGTCCAATACTTTATTAGAAGAAAAAGGAGGTGACATAAAAGTCGCTGAAGTCTTCAGAGTCGTTTTTAAATGCTGCATTTTTGCCTTCGTCTCAAACATTGAAAACTGAATTACATTTTTGTTCAGTAACTGTAACAGTTTTCACTTTGGTTTTTTGCTTATATCTCGAAAACAATTACTTCTATCAATTTTTATCTTTCTTTCAAAATTAAAGCTGATAAAATTTCCTACAAAATAGTTATTTGCATTTCTTTTGTAAGACCAACCATAAGTGAGTTATAGAGTTGGATATAAATAATCTTTAACAAAAATTAGCTTTAAAATAAAATGTTTGAAAAACCGAAATTAAACTAAATTAATTGAGTCTAACACTTTAGTATAGGAAAAAGGAGAAGACATAAAAGTCACCAAAGTCTTCAGAGTCGTTTTTAGTCGTCATATTAATAACAATAACATTAATAATAATAATACTAATAGTACTAAATTTGCTTATATGCAAGCGCTTAATTAAGGTAACAGTTTTTTTGTTTCTTGCTTATATCTCGAAAACAGTTCCTCCTATCAATTTTTATCTTTTTACCAAAATTAAAGCTAATAAAATTTCCTACAAAATTGTTATTTGTATTTTTCATGTAGGACTAGCCATAAGCGAGATATATGTTTGAAAATAATTAATATTTAAAAAAAAAGTGCTTTAACAGAAAATGTCTTGTGATTTAAAATACACTTAATTTATTGGGTCTAATACTTTATTGGAAGAAAAAGGAGGTGACATAAAAGTCACTGAAGTATTCAGAGTCGTTTTTAAATGATGCATTTTCGTCTTCGTCTCAAACATTGAAAACTGAATTACATTTTTGTTCAGTAACTGTAACAGTTTTCACTTTGGTTTTTTGCTTATATCTCGAAAACAATTACTCCTATCAATTTTTATCTTTTTTTCAAAATTAAAGCTGATAAAATTTCCTACAAAATAGTTATTTGCATTTCTTTTGTAAGACCAACCATAAGCGAGTTATAGAGTTGGATATAAATAATCTTTAACAAAAATTTGCTTTAAAATAAAATGTTTGAAAAACCTAAATTAAACTAAATTAATTGAGTCTAACACTTTAGTATAGGAAAAAGGAGAAGACATAAAAGTCACCAAAGTCTTCAGAGTCGTTTTTGGTCGTCATATTAATAACAATAACATTAATAATAATAATACAAATAGTACTAAATTTGCTTATATGAAAACGCTTAATTAAGGTAACAGTTTTTTGGTTTCTTGCTTATATCTCGAAAACAGTTACTTCTATCAATTTTTATCTTTTAACTAAAATTAAAGCTGATAAAATTTCCTACAAAATAGTTATTTGCATTTTTCATGTAGGACTAACCATAAGCGAGATATAAGTTTGAAAATAATTAATATTTAAAAAAAAAGTGCTTTAACAGGAAATGTCTTGTGATTTAAAATACACTTAATTTTATGGGTCCAATACTTTATTAGAAGAAAAAGGAGGTGACATAAAAGTCACCAAAGTCTTGAGAGTCGTTTTTAGTCGTCATATTAATAACAATAACATTAATAATAATAATACTAATAGTACTAAATTTGTTTATATGCAAGCGCTTAATTAAGGTAACAGTTTCTTGCTTATATCTCGAAAACAGTTACTCCTATAAATTTTTAACTTTTTTTCAAAATTCAAGCTGATAAAATTTCCTACAAAATAGTTATTTGCATTTTTCTTGTAGGACCAACCATAAGCGCGTTATAGAGTTGGATATAAATAATCTTTAACAAAAATTTGCTTTAAAATAAAATGTTTGAAAAACCGAAACTAAACTAAATTAATTAAGACTAACACTTTAGTAGAGGAAAAAGGAGAAGACATAAAAGTCACCAAAGTCTTGAGAGTCGTTTTTAGTCGTCATATTAATAACAATAACATTAATAATAATAATACTAATATTACTAAATTTGCTTATATGCAAGCGCTTAATTAAGGTAACAGTTTCTTGCTTATATTTCGAAAACAGTTACTCCTATCAATTTTTATCTTTTTACTAAAATTAAAGCTGATAAAATTTCCTACAAAATAGTTATTTGCATTTTTTATGTAGGACTAACCATAAGCGAGATATAAGTTTGAAAATAATTAATATTTAAAAAAAAAGTGCTTTAACAGAAAATGCCTTGTGATTTAAAATACACTTAATTTATTGGGTCCAATACTTAATTAGAAGAAAAAGGAGGTGACAGAAAATGCTGCATTTTCGTCTTCGTCTCAAACATTGAAAACTGAATTACATTTTTGTTCAGTAACAGTTACAGTTTTCTTATTGATTTTTTGCTTATATCTCGAAAACAGTTACTCCTATCAAATTTTATCATTCTTCCAAAATTAAAGCTGATAAAATTTCCAACAAAATAGTTATTTGCATTTTTCTTGTAGGACCAAGCATAAACGAGTTATAGAGTTGGATACAAATAATATTTAACAAAAATTTGCTTTAAAATAAAATGCTTGAAAAACCGGAATTAAACTAAATTAATTGTGTCTAACACTTTAGTAGAGGAAAAAGGAGAAGACATAAAAGTCACTAAATGTTTCAGAGTCCTCTTTAGTCGCCATATTAATAACAATAACATTAATAATAATAATACTAATAGTACTAAATTTGCTTATATGCAAACGCTTAATTATGGTAACAGTTTTTTGGTTTCTTGCTTATATCTCGAAAACAGTTACTCCTATCAATTTTTATCTCTTTTTCAAAATTAAAGCTGATAAAATTTTCTACAAAATAGTTGTTTGCATTTTTTTGTTGGACCAACCATAAGCGAGTTGTAGAGTTGGATATAAATAATCTTTAACAAAAATTTTCTTTAAAATAAAATGTTTGAAAAACCGATATTAAACCCAATTAATTGGGTCTAACACTTTAGTAGAGGAAAAAGGAGAAGACAAAAGTCACCAAAGTCTTCAGAGTGGTTTTTAGTACTAAATTTGCTTATATGCAAGCGCTTAATTAAGGTTACAGTTTTTTGGTTTCTTGCTTATATCTCGAAAACAGTTACTCCTATCAATTTTTATCTTATTACTAAAATTAAAGCTGATAAAATTTCCTACAAAATAGTTAATTGCATTTTTCTTGTAGGACCAACCATAAGCGAGTTATAGAGTTGGATATAAATAATCTTTAACAAAAATTTGCTTTAAAATAAAATGTTTGAAAAACCGAAATTAAACTAAATTAATTGAGTCTAACACTTTAGTATAGGAAAAAGGAGAAGACATAAAAGTCACCAAAGCCTTGAGAGTCGTTTTTAGTCGTCATATTAATAACAATAACATTAATAATAATAATAGTAATAGTACTAAATTTGCTTATATGCAAGCGCTTTATTAAGGTAACAGTTTTTTGGTTTCTTGCTTATATCTCGAAAACAGTTACTCCTATCAATTTTTATCTTTTTTTCAAAATTAAAGCTGATAAAATTTCCTACAAACTAGTTATTTACATTTTTTTGTAGGACCAACCATAAGCGAGTTATAGAGTTGGATATAAATAATCTTTAACAAAAATTTGCTTAAAATAAAATGTTTGAAAAACCGATATTAAACTAAATTAATTGGGTCTAACACTTTAGTAGAGGAAAAAGGAGAAGACATAAAATTCACTAAAGTCTTCAGAGTTGTTTTTAATACTAAATTTGCTTATATGCAAGCGCTTAATTAAGATAACAGTTTTTTGGTTTCTTGCTTATATCTCGAAAACAGTTACTCCTATCAATTTTTATCTTTTTTTCAACATTAAAGCTGATAAAATTTCCTACAAACTAGTTATTTACATTTTTTTGTAGGACCAACCATAAGCGAGTTATAGAGTTGGATATAAATAATCTTTAACAAAAATTTGCTTAAAATAAAATGTTTGAAAAACCGATATTAAACTAAATTAATTGGGTCTAACACTTTAGTATAGGAAAAAGGAGAAGATATAAAAGTCACCAAAGTCTTCAGAGTTGTTTTTAATACTAAATTTGCTTATATGCAAGCGCTTAATTAAGATAACAGTTTTTTGGTTTCTTGCTTATATCTCGAAAACAGTTACTCCTATCAATTTTTATCTTTTTACTAAAATTAAAGCTGATAAAATTTCCTACAAAATAGTAATTTACATTTTTTATGTAGGACTAACCATAAGCGAAAAATAAGTTTGATAATAATTAATATTTAAAAAAAAAGTGCTTTAACAGAAAATGTCTTGTGATTTAAAATACACTTAATTTAATGGGTCCAATACTTTATTAGAAGAAAAAGGAGGTGACATAAAAGTCACTGAAGTCTTCAGAGTCGATTTTAAATGCTGCATCTTCGTCTTCGTCTTAAAAATTGAAAACTGAATTACATTTTTGTTCAGTAGCAGTTACAGTTTTCTTATTGGTTTTTTGCTTATATCTCGAAAAGTGTTACTTCTATCAATTTTTATCTTTTTTTTAGGATTAAAGCTGATAAAATTTCCTACAAAATAGCTACTTGCATTTTTCTTGTAGGACCAACCATAAGCGAGTTATAGAGTTGGATATAAATAATCTTTAACAAAAATTTGCTTTAAAATAAAATGTTTAAAAAACCGAAATTAAACTAAATTAATTAAGACTAACACTTTAGTGGAGGAAAAAGGGGAAGACATAAAAGTCACCAAAGTCTTGAGAGTCGTTTTTAGTCGTCATATTAATAACAATAACATTAATAATAATAATACTAATAGTACTAAATTTGTTTATATGCAAGCGCTTAATTAAGGTAACAGTTTCTTGCTTATATCTCGAAAACAGTTACTCCTATCAATTTTTAACTTTTTTTCAAAATTCAAGCTGATAAAATTTCCTACAAAATAGTTATTTGCATTTTTCTTGTAGGACCAACCATAAGCGCGTTATAGAGTTGGATATAAATAATCTTTAACAAAAATTTGCTTTAAAATAAAATGTTTGAAAAACCGAAACTAAACTAAATTAATTAAGACTAACACTTAAGTAGAGGAAAAAGGAGAAGACATAAAAGTCACCAAAGTCTTGAGAGTCGTTTTTAGTCGTCATATTAATAACAATAACATTAATAATAATAATACTAATATTACTAAATTTGCTTATATGCAAGCGCTTAATTAAGGTAACAGTTTCTTGCTTATATTTCGAAAACAGTTACTCCTATCAATTTTTATCTTTTTATTAAAATTAAAGCTGATAAAATTTCCTACAAAATAGTTATTTGCATTTTTTATGTAGGACTAACCATAAGCGAGATATAAGTTTGAAAATAATTAATATTTAAAAAAAAAGTGCTTTAACAGAAAATGCCTTGTGATTTAAAATACACTTAATTTATTGGGTCCAATACTTAATTAGAAGAAAAAGGAGGTGACAGAAAATGCTGCATTTTCGTCTTCGTCTCAAACATTGAAAACTGAATTACATTTTTGTTCAGTAACAGTTACAGTTTTCTTATTGATTTTTTGCTTATATCTCGAAAACAGTTACTCCTATCAAATTTTATCATTCTTCCAAAATTAAAGCTGATAAAATTTCCAACAAAATAGTTATTTGCATTTTTCTTGTAGGACCAAGCATAAACGAGTTATAGAGTTGGATATAAATAATATTTAACAAAAATTTGCTTTAAAATAAAATGCTTGAAAAACCGGAATTAAACTAAATTAATTGTGTCTAACACTTTAGTAGAGGAAAAAGGAGAAGACATAAAAGTCACTAAATGTTTCAGAGTCCTCTTTAGTCGCCATATTAATAACAATAACATTAATAATAATAATACTAATAGTACTAAATTTGCTTATATGCAAACGCTTAATTATGGTAACAGTTTTTTGGTTTCTTGCTTATATCTCGAAAACAGTTACTCCTATCAATTTTTATCTCTTTTTCAAAATTAAAGCTGATAAAATTTTCTACAAAATAGTTGTTTGCATTTTTTTGTTGGACCAACCATAAGCGAGTTGTAGAGTTGGATATAAATAATCTTTAACAAAAATTTTCTTTAAAATAAAATGTTTGAAAAACCGATATTAAACCCAATTAATTGGGTCTAACACTTTAGTAGAGGAAAAAGGAGAAGACAAAAGTCACCAAAGTCTTCAGAGTGGTTTTTAGTACTAAATTTGCTTATATGCAAGCGCTTAATTAAGGTTACAGTTTTTTGGTTTCTTGCTTATATCTCGAAAACAGTTACTCCTATCAATTTTTATCTTATTACTAAAATTAAAGCTGATAAAATTTCCTACAAAATAGTTAATTGCATTTTTCTTGTAGGACCAACCATAAGCGAGTTATAGAGTTGGATATAAATAATCTTTAACAAAAATTTGCTTTAAAATAAAATGTTTGAAAAACCGAAATTAAACTAAATTAATTGAGTCTAACACTTTAGTATAGGAAAAAGGAGAAGACATAAAAGTCACCAAAGCCTTGAGAGTCGTTTTTAGTCGTCATATTAATAACAATAACATTAATAATAATAATAGTAATAGTACTAAATTTGCTTATATGCAAGCGCTTTATTAAGGTAACAGTTTTTTGGTTTCTTGCTTATATCTCGAAAACAGTTACTCCTATCAATTTTTATCTTTTTTTCAAAATTAAAGCTGATAAAATTTCCTACAAACAAGTTATTTACATTTTTTTGTAGGACCAACCATAAGCGAGTTATAGAGTTGGATATAAATAATCTTTAACAAAAATTTGCTTAAAATAAAATGTTTGAAAAACCGATATTAAACTAAATTAATTGGGTCTAACACTTTAGTAGAGGAAAAAGGAGAAGACATAAAAGTCACTAAAGTCTTCAGAGTTGTTTTTAATACTAAATTTGCTTATATGCAAGCGCTTAATTAAGATAACAGTTTTTTGGTTTCTTGCTTATATCTCGAAAACAGTTACTCCTATCAATTTTTATCTTTTTTTCAACATTAAAGCTGATAAAATTTCCTACAAACTAGTTATTTACATTTTTTTGTAGGACCAACCATAAGCGAGTTATAGAGTTGGATATAAATAATCTTTAACAAAAATTTGCTTAAAATAAAATGTTTGAAAAACCGATATTAAACTAAATTAATTGGGTCTAACACTTTAGTATAGGAAAAAGGAGAAGATATAAAAGTCACCAAAGTCTTCAGAGTTGTTTTTAATACTAAATTTGCTTATATGCAAGCGCTTAATTAAGATAACAGTTTTTTGGTTTCTTGCTTATATCTCGAAAACAGTTACTCCTATCAATTTTTATCTTTTTACTAAAATTAAAGCTGATAAAATTTCCTACAAAATAGTAATTTGCATTTTTTATGTAGGACTAACCATAAGCGAAAAATAAGTTTGATAATAATTAATATTTAAAAAAAAAGTGCTTTAACAGAAAATGTCTTGTGATTTAAAATACACTTAATTTAATGGGTCCAATACTTTATTAGAAGAAAAAGGAGGTGACATAAAAGTCACTGAAGTCTTCAGAGTCGATTTTAAATGCTGCATTTTCGTCTTCGTCTCAAAAATTGAAAACTGAATTACATTTTTGTTCAGTAGCAGTTACAGTTTTCTTATTGGTTTTTTGCTTATATCTCGAAAAGAGTTACTTCTATCAATTTTTATCTTTTTTTTAGGATTAAAGCTGATAAAATTTCCTACAAAATAGCTACTTGCATTTTTCTTGTAGGACCAACCATAAGCGAGTTATAGAGTTGGATATAAATAATCTTTAACAAAAATTTGCTTTAAAATAAAATGTTTAAAAAACCGAAATTAAACTAAATTAATTAAGACTAACACTTTAGTGGAGGAAAAAGGGGAAGACATAAAAGTCACCAAAGTCTTGAGAGTCGTTTTTAGTCGTCATATTAATAACAATAACATTAATAATAATAATACTAATAGTACTAAATTTGCTTATATGCAAGCGCTTAATTAAGGTAACAGTTTCTTGCTTATATCTCGAAAACAGTTACTCCTATCAATTTTTATCTTTTTTTTAGGATTAAAGCTGATAAAATTTCCTACAAAATAGCTACTTGCATTTTTCTTGTAGGACCAACCATAAGCGAGTTATAGAGTTGGATATAAATAATCTTTAACAAAAATTTGCTTTAAAATAAAATGTTTGAAAAACCGAAATTAAACTAAATTAATTAAGACTAACACTTTAGTGGAGGAAAAAGGGGAAGACATAAAAGTCACCAAAGTCTTGAGAGTCGTTTTTAGTCGTCATATTAATAACAATAACATTAATAATAATAATACTAATAGTACTAAATTTGCTTATATGCAAGCGCTTAATTAAGGTAACAGTTTCTTGCTTATATCTCGAAAACAGTTACTCCTATCAATTTTTATCTTTTCACTAAAATTAAAGCTGATAAAATTTCCTACAAAATAGTTATTTGCATTTTTTATGTAGGACTAACCATAAGCGAGATATAAGTTTGAAAATAATTAATATTTAAAAAAAAAGTGCTTTAACAGAAAATGTCTTGTGATTTAAAATACACTTAATTTATTGGGTCCAATACTTTATTAGAAGAAAATGGAGGTGACATAAAAATCACTGAAGTCTTCAGAGTCGTTTTTAAATGCTGCATTTTCGTCTTCGTCTCAAACATTGAAAACTGGATTACATTTTTGTTCAGTAACAGTCACAGTTTTCTTATTGGTTATTTGCTTATATCTCGAAAACAGTTACTCCTATCAAATTTTATCTTTCTTCCAAAATTAAAGCTGATAAAATTTCCAACAAAATAGTTATTTACATTTTTCTTGTAGGACCAAGCATAAACGAGTTATAGAGTTGGATATAAATAATATTTAACAAAAATTTGCTTTAAAATAAAATGCTGGAAAAACCGGAATTAAATTAAATTAATTGTGTCTAACACTTTAGTAGAGGAAAAAGGAGAAGACATAAAAGTCACTAAATGTTTCAGAGTCGTCTTTAGTCGTCATATTAATAACAATAACATAAATAATAATAATACTAATAGTACTAAATTTGCTTATATGCAAACGTTTAATTAAGGTAACAGTTTTTTGGTTTCTTGCTTATATCTCGAAAACAGTTACTCCTATCAATTTTTATCTTTTTTTCAAAATTAAAGCTGATAAAATTTCCTACAAACTAGTTATTTACATTTTTTTGTAGGACCAACCATAAGCGAGTTATAGAGTTGGATATAAATAATCTTTAACAAAAATTTGCTTAAAATAAAATGTTTGAAAACCGATATTAAACTAAATTAATTGGGTCTAACACTTTAGTAGAGGAAAAAGGAGAAGACATAAAAGTCACTAAAGTCTTCAGAGTTGTTTTTAATACTAAATTTGCTTATATGCAAGCGCTTAATTAAGATAACAGTTTTTTGGTTTCTTGCTTATATCTCGAAAACAGTTACTCCTATCAATTTTTATCTTTTTTTCAAAATTAAAGCTGATAAAATTTCCTACAAACTAGTTATTTACATTTTTTTGTAGGACCAACCATAAGCGAGTTATAGAGTTGGATATAAATAATCTTTAACAAAAATTTGCTTAAAATAAAATGTTTGAAAAACCGATATTAAACTAAATTAATTGGGTCTAACACTTTAGTATAGGAAAAAGGAGAAGATATAAAAGTCACCAAAGTCTTCAGAGTTGTTTTTAATACTAAATTTGCTTATATGCAAGCGCTTAATTAAGATAACAGTTTTTTGGTTTCTTGCTTATATCTCGAAAACAGTTACTCCTATCAATTTTTATCTTTTTACTAAAATTAAAGCTGATAAAATTTCCTACAAAATAGTAATTTGCATTTTTTATGTAGGACTAACCATAAGCGAAAAATAAGTTTGACAATAATTAATATTTAAAAAAAAAGTGCTTTAACAGAAAATGTCTTGTGATTTAAAATACACTTAATTTAATGGGTCCAATACTTTATTAGAAGAAAAAGGAGGTGACATAAAAGTCACTGAAGTCTTCAGAGTCGATTTTAAATGCTGCATTTTCGTCTTCGTCTCAAAAATTGAAAACTGAATTACATTTTTGTTCAGTAGCAGTTACAGTTTTCTTATTGGTTTTTTGCTTATATCTCGAAAACAGTTACTTCTATCAATTTTTATCTTTTTTTTAGGATTAAAGCTGATAAAATTTCCTACAAAATAGCTACTTGCATTTTTCTTGTAGGACCAACCATAAGCGAGTTATAGAGTTGGATATAAATAATCTTTAACAAAAATTTGCTTTAAAATAAAATGTTTGAAAAACCGAAATTAAACTAAATTAATTAAGACTAACACTTTAGTGGAGGAAAAAGGGGAAGACATAAAAGTCACCAAAGTCTTGAGAGTCGTTTTTAGTCGTCATATTAATAACAATAACATTAATAATAATAATACTAATAGTACTAAATTTGCTTATATGCAAGCGCTTAATTAAGGTAACAGTTTCTTGCTTATATCTCGAAAACAGTTACTCCTATCAATTTTTATCTTTTTACTAAAATTAAAGCTGATAAAATTTCCTACAAAATAGTAATTTGCATTTTTTATGTAGGACTAACCATAAGCGAAAAATAAGTTTGACAATAATTAATATTTAAAAAAAAAGTGCTTTAACAGAAAATGCCTTGTGATTTAAAATACACTTAATTTATTGGGTCCAATACTTTATTAGAAGAAAAAGGAGGTGACATAAAAGTCACTGAAGTCTTCAGAGTCGTTTTTAAATGCTGCATTTTTGTCATCGTCTCAAACATTGAAAACTGAATTACATTTTTGTTCAGTAACAGTTACAGTTTTCTTATTGGTTTTTCGCTTATATCTCGAAAACAGTTACACCTATCAAATTTTATCTTTTTTTCAAAATTCAAGCTGATAAAATTTCTTACAAAATAGTTATTTGCATGTTTCTTGTAGGACCAACCATAAGCGAGTTATAGAGTTGGATATAAATAATATTTAACAAAAATTTGCTTTAAAATAAAATGTTTGAAAAACTGAAATTAAACTAATTTAATTGTGTCGAACACTTTAGTAGAGGAAAAAGAAAAAGACATAGAAGTCACTAAAGGTTTCAGAGTCGTCTTTAGTCGTCATATTAATAACAATAACATTAATAATAATATTACTAATAGTACTAAATTTGCTTATATGCAAACGCTTAATTAAGGTAACAGTTTTTTGGTTTCTTGCTTATATCTCGAAAACAGTTACTCCTATCAATTTTTATCTTTTTGCTAAAATTAAAGCTGATAAAATTTCCTACAAAATAGTTATTTGTATTTTTCATGTAGGACTAACCATAAGCGAGATATAAGTTTGAAAATAATTAAAATTTAAAAAAAAAGTGCTTTAACAGAAAATGCCTTGTGATTAAAATACACTTAATTTAATGGGTCCAATACTTTATTAGAAGAAAAAGGAGGTGACATAAAAGTCACCAAAGTCTTGAGAGTGGTTTTTAGTCGTCATATATATATGCAAGCGCTTAATTAAGGTAACAGTTTTTTGGTTTCTTGCTTATATCTCGAAAACAGTTACTCTTATCAATTTTTATCTTTTTTTTTCAAAATTAAAGCTGATAAAATTTCCTACAAAATAGTTATTTGCATTTTTCTTGTAGGACCAACCATAAGCGAGTTATGGAGTTGGATATAAATAATCTTTAACAAAAATTTGCTTTAAAATAAAATGTTTGAAAAACCGAAATTAAACTAAATTAATTAAAACTAACACTTTAGTGGAGGAAAAAGGAGAAGACATAAAAGTCACCAAAGTCTTGAGAGTCGTTTTTAGTCGTCATATTAATAACAATAACATTAATAATAATAATACTTATAGTATTAAATTTGCTTATATGCAAGCGCTTAATTAAGGTAACAGTTTCTTGCTTATATCTCGAAAACAGTTACTTCTATCAATTTTTATCTTATTACTAAAATTAAAGCTGATAAAATTTCCTACAAAATAGTTATTTGCATTTTTCATGTAGGACTAACCATAAGCGAGATATAACTTTAAAAATTATTAATATTTAAAAAAAAGTGCTTTAACAGAAAATGTCTTGTGATTTAAAATACACTTAATTTATTAGGTTTAATACTTTATTAGAAAAAAAAGGTGGTGACATATAAGTCACTGAAGTCTTCAGAGTCGATTTAAATGCTGCATTTTTGTCTTCGTCTCAAACATTGAAAACTGAATTACATTTTTGTTCAGTAACTGTAACAGTTTTCACTTTGGTTTTTTGCTTATATCTCGAAAACAATTACTCCTATCAATTTTTATCTTTCTATCAAAATTAAAGCTGATAAAATTTCCTACAAATTATTTATTTGCATTTTTCTTGTAGGACCAACCATAAGCGAGTTATAGAGTTGGATATAAATAATCTTTAACAAAAATTTGCTTTAAAATAAAATGTTTGAAAAACCGATATTAAACTAAATTAATTGTGTCTAACACTTTAGTAGAGGAAAAAGGAGAAGACATAAAAGTCACCAAAGTCTTTAGAGTTGTTTTTAGTACTAAATTTGCTTATATGCAAGCGCTTAATTAAGGTAACAGTTTTTTGGTTTCTTGCTTATATCTCGAAAACAGTTACTCCTATCAATTTTTATCTTTTTACTAAAATTTTTACTAAAATTAAAGTGACAGTAAATGCTGCATTTTCGTCTTCGTCTCAAACATTGAAAACTGAATTACATTTAAGACTTAAGTGACTTTTATGTCTCCTCTTTTTTCCTCTACTAAAGTGTTTTTCAAACATTTTATTTTAAAGCAAATTTTTGTTAAATATTAAAAACTATAAAATGGCTTAGATTGCCTAAAAACACAGATCACACATGATCTTTCGCATAGAAATGAGAAAACGCTCATGTAACATAAAATAAGCTCTATTTTTCCTTATTAAAAGTATTATTATTATTATTACTTTTGTTTCTATTACTATTATTATTATTATTATTATTGTTTATATTATTATTATTATTATTTATATTATTATTATTATTAACTTTTGTATAGTAAAAACACAGATCACAGATGATCTCTTGCATAGAAATGAGAAAACTTTCATATAACACAAAATAAGCTTCATTTTTGCTTAGAAAACTAAGCTTACTTTTATTACTATTATTATTATTTTTATTATTAATATTATTATTATTATTATTATTATTATTATTATTAATATTATTATTATTATTATTGTTATTATTATTGTTAATATTATTATTATTATTATTATTAAGAACCGATTATTACTTTTGTATAGTAAATGTTTTTATACCAGTTTTAAAATGAGTTATTAATTTTAGACAATTTCTTGCCTAAAAACACAGATCACAAATGATTTCTTGCATAGAAATGAGAAAACACTCATATAACACACAAAATAAGCTTCATTTTTGCTTAGAAAACTAAGCTTACTTTTATTACTATTATTATTATTTTTATTATTATTATTGTTATTATTATTATTATTATTATTATTATTATTATTATTATTATTATTATTATTATTATTATTATTATTATTATTATTATTATTATTATTATTATTATTATTATTATTAGTATTATTAAAAACCGATTATAACTTTTGTATAGTATTGTTTTTATACCAGTTTTAAAATGAGTGATTAATTTTAGCCAATTTCTTGCCTAAAAACTATAAAATGGCTTAGATTGCCTACAAACACAGATCACACATTATCTTTTGCATAGAAATGAGAAAACGCTCATATAACACAATATAAGCTTCATTTTTGTTTAGAAAACTAAGCTTACTTTTATTACTACTATTATTATTTTTATTATTATTATTTTTATTATTATTATTATTATTATTATTATTATTATTATTATTATTATTAAAATTGGTATTATTAAAAACCGATTATAACTTTTGTATAGTAAATGTTTTTATACCAGTTTTAAAATAAGTTATTAATTTTGGACAATTTCTTGCCTAAAAACACAGATCACAGATGATTTCTTGCATAGAAATGAGAAAACATTCATATAACACACAAAATAAGCTTCATTTTTGCTTAGAAAACTAAGCTTACTTTTATTATTATTATTATTATTATTATTATTACTATTATTTTTATTATTATTATTACTAATATTATTATTATTATTATTATTATTATTATTATTATTATTTTTATTATTAATATTATTATTATTAAAAACCGATTTTAACTTTTGTATAGTAAATGTTTTTATACCAGTTTTAAAATGAGTTATTAATTTTAGACAATTTCTTGCCTAAAAACACAGATCACAGATGATCTCCTGCATAGAAATGAGAAAACGCTCAGATAACACAAAATAAGCTTCATTTTTGCTTAGAAAAACTAAGCTTTAATTTAGAAAGAAATTCATTATTATAAGTATTATTATCATTATTATTATTATTATTATTAACTTTTGTATAGTAAATGTTTTTATACCAGTTTTAAAATGAGTGATTTATTTTAGACAATTTCTTGCCTAAAAACAATAAAATTGCTTAGATTGCCTAAAAACACAGATCACACATGATCTTTTGCATAGAAATGAGAAAACGCTCATGTAACACACAAAATAAGCTTCATTTTTCCTTATTAAAAGTATTATTATTATTATTACTATTATTATTATTATTATTGTTATTATTATTATTATTATTATTATTATTATTAACTTTTGTGTAGTAAATGTTTTTATACCAGTTTTAAAATGAGTTAATAATTTTAGACAATTTCTTGCCTAAAAACACAGATCACAGATGATTTCTTGCATAGAAATGAGAAAACGCTCATATAACACACAAAATAAGCTATATTTTTGCTTAGAAAACTAAGCTTACTTTTATTACTATTATTAATTTTATTATTATTATTATTATTATTATTATTATTATTATTATTATTATTATTATTAAAAAATTATATTAAACAGACAGAATACGTCGTATTCTGACACAAAAAAACGAATTACGTTATAGACTTGACGAGAACGGCGTATCTCGGACTCTTATAGGACTCTTATAGGGTCAAAAAGTATCAGTTTGGATTAAAACAAATTATTTTTGTTGACTCTCAGTCTGAATTGTTCATCAGTTCAAACAAAAACGACTTGTTTTAGACGATCTTTTGCTTTGAACAAGAAAACTTACATCGAACAGACTAAAAACGTATTAATCTGGCATAAAAGAGCAATTTATGTATCACTTTGGATAAAGGCAGCTAATCCTATTCGTTTCATTGCTTAAAATAGACAAAATTGTTTATAAATCTAACAAAAACGCTGTATTCTAGCACAAAATACTAATTACATTATAGTTTCGACGAGAATAGCTTATTTGGAATGATTCTATGCTTCCAAACGAGTAAATTTTTATTAAACATGCCAAACATCATGTTTTGTCCTATAAAGACATTTTATATTGCAGTTTGTATTAAAACAAAATATTTTCGTTGATTCTTTGTTAGAAGCAGCAAACCTAGCATTAAAGAATCTGAAAACTTTGTATTCGGACACAAACCACCGAATTTTGTATCAGTTTAGACAAAAACGGTTGATTTTCGACAATATTTTGCTTTGAACAAGAAAACTTATGTCAAACTGACTAAAAACGTCTTATTTTAGCACAAAACAAAAGATCTGTGTTATAGTCTTAACGAGAGCTGTTAATTTCAAACGGTTCTATGCTTTGAAACGAGTAAACTTCCTCTGAACAGAGGAAAAACATCTTATTTCGCCTTTTAAAAACGATTCATGCCACAGTTAGGATAAAAACCAATTATTTTCGTTAATTCATTGTTACAAACAAGAACCTTACATCAAAGTAACTGAAAACCCCTTATTCAGGCACAGAAATTCGAATTACGTTTCAGTCTGGACAAAAACTACTTACTTTAGACGATCCTTTGTTTTGAATACAAAAACTTACATTAAAAAGATTAAAAACGTCTTATTCTGGCTGAAAACTGCAAATTATATATTACTCTAGATAAAAGAAATTTATCCTGATTACTCCTTTACTTAGAATAGAGTAAACTTGTATAAAACTTAATGAAAACTTTAAATTTCGTCTCAAAGAAATAATTTACGTTATAGTTTCGACCAGCACTGTTTATTTCAAACGATTTTATGATTCGAAACTAATGAACTTTTATGGGGCAGATGCAAAACCACATATTACCATATAAAGCGTTGTTTTAAAGCAAGTTATTACCTTTTGCAACAAGAAATTTCACGTCAAAGAAACTGAAAACTTCGTATCCATGCACAAATATCGAATTACGTATCAGTTTAGGCAAATACAGCTTATTTTAAACGATTCCTTGCTATAAACAAGAAAAATTTTATCAAACATATTGAAAACGTCTTATTCTCGAAAATAAGAGCAAATTATGTATCAGTTTTAACAAAAGCGGATTACACTGTTTGATTCTATGCTTAGAGCAGAGTAAACTACTATAAAACGTAATGAAAACTCTATAATCAAGCTCAAAAACAAATTACGTTATAGTTTTGACAAAAAAAATTATTTCGGACGATTACATACTTCGAAGTAAGCAAACTTTACTTGAACAAGTGCAAAAGCTAATACTTTGCTTTAAAATAACGATTTATGTGGTAATATGGTATTTTGCATCTGTCCTATAAAAGTTTACTCGTTTTTGTGCCTGAATAAGGGGTTTTCAGTTACTTTGATGTAAGGTTTCTTGTTTGTAACAATGAATTAACGAAAATAATTGGTTTTTATCCTAACTGTGGCATGAATCGTTTGTAAAAGGCGAAATAAGATGTTTTTCCTCTGTTCAGTGAAAGTTTACTCGTTTCAAAGCATAGAACCGTTTGAAATTAACAGCTCTCGTTAAGACTATAACGCAAATCTTTTGTTTTGTGCTAAAATAAGACGTTTTTAGTCAGTTTGATATAAGTTTTCTTGTTCAAAGCAAAATATTGTCGAAAATCAACCGTTTTTGTCTAAACTGATACAAAATTCGGTGGTTTGTGTCCGAATACAAAGTTTTCAGATTCTTTAATGTTTGGTTTGCTGCTTCTAACAAAGAATCAACGAAAATATTTTGTTTTAATACAAACTGCAATATAAAATGTCTTTATAGGACAAAACATGATGTTTGGCATCTGTTTAATAAAAATTTACTCGTTTGGAAGCATAGAATCATTCCAAATAAGCTATTCTCGTCGAAACTATAATGTAATTAGTATTTTGTGCTAAAATACAGCGTTTTTGTTAGATTTATTAACAATTTTGTCTACTTTAAGCAATGAAACGAATAGGATTAGCTGCCTTTATCCAAAGTGATACATAAATTGCTCTTTTATGCCAGATTAATACGTTTTTAGTCTGTTCGATGTAAGTTTTCTTGTTCAAAGCAAAAGATCGTCTAAAATAAGCCGTTTTTGTTTGAACTGATAAACAATTCAGACTGAGAGACAACAAAAATAATTTGTTTTAATCCAAACAGATACTTTTTGACCCTATAAGAGTCCTATAAGAGTCCGAGATACGCCGCTCTCGTCAAGTCTATAACGTAATTCGTTTTTTTGTGTCAGAATACGACGTTTTCTGTCTGTTTAATTTAATTTTTTAATAATAATAATAATAATAATAATAATAATAATAATAATAATAATAATAATAATAATAATAACAATAATAATAATAATAATAATAATAATAATAATAATAATAATAATAATAATAATAATAATAAAAATAATAATAGTAATAAAAGTAAGCTTAGTTTTCTAAGCAAAAATGAAGCTTATTTTGTGTGTTATATGAGCGTTTTCTAATTTCCATGCAAGAAATCATCTGTGATCTGCTTTTAGGCAAGAAATTGTCTAAAATTAATAACTCATTTTAAAACTGGTATAAAAACATTTACTATACAAAAGTTAATAATAATAATAATAATAATAATAATAATAATAATAATAATAATAATAATAATAATAATAATAATAATAATAATAGTAATAGTAACCAATGTAATAATAATAATAATAATACTTTTAATAAATAAAAATAAAGCTTATTTTGTGTTATCTGAGAGTTTTCTCATTTCTATGCAAGAGATCATCTGTGATCTGTGTTTTTAGGCAAGAAATTGTCTAAAATTAATAACTCATTTTAAAACTGGTATAAAAACATTTACTATACAAAAGTTAATAATAATAATAATAATAATAATAATAATTTTAATAATAATAATAATAATAATAATAATAATAATAATAATAATAATAATAATAATAATAATAATAATAATAGTTATATTAATAAAAGTAATAATAATAATAATAATAATAATACTTTTAATAAGGAAAAATGGAGCTTATTTTGTGTTACATGAGCGTTTTCTCATTTCTATGCAAAAAATCATGTGTGATCTGTGTTTTTAGGCAATCTAAGCCATTTTATAGTTTTTAATATTTAACAAAAATTTGCTTTAAAATAAAATGTTTGAAAAACTAAAATTGAACTAAATTAATTGTGTCTAACACTTTAGTAGAGGAAAAAGGAGGAGACATAAAAGTCACTAAAGTCTTAGAGTTGTCTTTAGTCGTCATATTAATAACAATAACATTTATAATAACAATACTAGTAGTACTAAATTTGCTTATATGCAAGCGCGTAATTAAGATAACAGTTTTTTTGTTTTTTGCTTATATCTCGAAAACAGTTACTCCTATCAATTTTTACCATTTCACCAAAATTAAAGGTGAAAAAGTTTCCTACAAAATAGTTATTTGCATTTTTCATGTAGAATTAACCATAAGCGAGATATAAGTTTGAAAATAATTAATAATTAAAAATGAGTTTTAACAGAAAATGTCTTGTGATTTAAAATACACTTAATTTATTAGGTCCAATACTTAATTAGAGAAAAATGGAGGTCTCAAACATTGAAAACTGAATTACATTTTTGTTCAGTAACTGTCGTCGAAGACGAAAATGCAGCATTTACAAACGACTCTAAAAACTTCAGTGACTTATGTCTTCTCCTTTTTCCACTACTAAAGTGTTAGACACAATTAATTTAGTTTAATTTCAGTTTTTCAAACATTTTATTTTAAAGCAAATTTTTGTTAAATATTATTTATATCCAACTCTATAACTCGCTGGTTGGTCCTACAAGAAAAATGCAAATAACTATTTTGTAGGAAATTTTATCAGCTTTAATTTTGAATAAAAGATAAAAATTGATAGGAGTAACTGTTTTCGAGATATACGCAAAAAACCAAAGTGAAAACTGTAAGTTACTGAACAAAAATGTGTTTTAGTTTTCAATGTTTGAGACGAAGACGAAAATGCAGCATTTACTGTCACCTCCTTTTTCTTCTAATTAAGTATTGGATCCAATAAATTAAGTGTATTTTAAATCACAAAACATTTTCTGTTAAAGCACATTTTTTTTTAATTATTAATTATGTTCAAACTTATATCTCGTTTATGGTTAGCTCTACATGAAAAATGCAAATAACTATTTTGTAGGAAATTTTATCAGCTTTAATTTTGGTGAAAAGGTAAAAATTGATAGGAGTAACTGTTTTCGAGATATAATCAAAAAACAAAAAAACTGTTACCTTAATTAAGCGCTTGCATTAAGAAGTCTTCAGAGTCGTTTTTAAATGCTGCATTTTCGTCTTCGTCTCAAACATTGAAAACTGAATTACATTTTGTTCAGGAACAGTTACAGTTTTCTTATTGGTTTTTTGCTTATATCTCGAAAACAGTTACTCCTATCAAATTATTTTATCTTTTTTCCAAAATTAAAGCTGATAAAATTTCCAACAAAATAGTTATTTACATTTTTTTTGTAGGACCAACCATAAGCGAGTTATAGAGTTGGATATAAATAATCTTTAACAAAAATTTGCTTTAAAATAAAATGTTTGAATAACCGAAATTAAACTAAATTAATTGGGTCGAACACATTAGTAGAGGAAAAAGGAGGCGACGTAAAAGTCACCAAAGTCTTCAGAGTCGTTTTTAATCGTCATATTAATAACAATAACATTAATAATAATAATACTAATAGTACTAAATTTTCTTATATGCAAACGCTTAATTAAGGTAACAGTTTTTTGGTTTCTTGCTTATATCTCGAAAACAGTTACTCCTATCAATTTTTATCTTTTTACTAAAATTAAAGCTGATAAAATTTCCTACAAAATAGTTATTTGCATTTTTCATGTAGGACTAACCATAAGCGAGATATAAGTTTGAAAATAATTAATATTTAAAAAAAAAGTGCTTTAACAGAAAATGTCTTGGGATGTAAAATACACTTAATTTATTGGGTCTAATACTTTATTAGAAGAAAAAGGAGGTGACATAAAAGTCACTGAAGTCTTCAGAGTCGATTTTAAATGCTGCATTTTCGTCTTTGTCTCAAACGTTGAAAACTGAATTACATTTTTGTTCAGTAACAGTTACAGTTTTCTTATTTGTTTTTTGCTTATATCTTGAAAACAGTTACTCCTATCAAATTTTATCTTTTTTCCAAAATTAAAGCTGATAAAATTTCCAACAAAATAGTTATTTACATTTTTCTTGTAGGACCAAGTATAAACGAGTTATAGAGTTGGATATAAATAATATTTAACAAAAATTTGCTTTAAAATAAAATGCTTGAAAAACCGGAATTAAACTAAATTAATTGTGTCTTCCACTTTAGTAGAGGAAAAAGGAGAAGACATAAAAGTCACTAAATGTTTCAGAGTCGTCTTTATTCATCATATTAATAACAATAACATTAATAATAATAATACTAATAGTACTAAATTTGCTTATATGCAAACGCTTAATTAAGGTAACAGTTTTTTGGTTTCTTGCTTATATCTCGAAAACAGTTACTCCTATCAATTTTTACCTTTTTTTCGAAATTAAAGCTGATAAAATTTCCCACAAAATAGGTATTTGCATTTCTTTGTAGGACAAACCATAAGCGAGTTATAGAGTTGAATATAAATATTCTTTAACAAAAATTTGTTTTAAAATAAAATGTTTGAAAAACCGATATTACACTAAATTAATTGGGTCTAACACTTTAGTAGAGGAAAAAGGAGATGACATAAAAGTCACCAAAATCTTCAGAGTTGTTTTTAGTACTAAATTTGCTTATATGCAAGCGCTTAATTAAGGTAACAGTTTTTTAGTTTCTTGCTTATATCTCGAAAACAGTTACTCCTATCAATTTTTATCTTTTTACTAAAATTAAAGCTGATAAAATTTCCTACAAAATAGTTATTTGCATTTTTCATGTAGGACTAACCATAAGCGAAATATAAGTTTGAAAATAATTAATATTTAAAAAAAGTGCTTTAACAGAAAATGTCTTGTGATTTAAAATACACTTAATTTATTGGGTCCAATACTTTATTAGAAGAAAAAGGAGGTGACATAAAATCACTGAAGTCTTCAGAGTCGTTTTTAAATGCTGCATTTTCGTCTTCGTCTCAAACATTGAAAACTGAATTACATTTTTGTTCAGGAACAGTTTCAGTTTTCTTATTGGTTTTTTGCTTATATCTCGAAAACAGTTACTCCTATCAAATTTTATCTTTTTTCCAAAATTAAAGCTGATAAAATTTCCTACAAAATAGTTATTTACATTTTTCTTGTAGGACCAAGCATAAACGAGTTATAGAGTGGGATATAAATAATATTTAACAAAAATTAGCTTTAAAATAAAATGTTTGAAAAACTAAAATTAAACTAAATTAATTGTGTCTAACACTTTAGTTGAGGAAAAAGGAGAAGACATTAAAGTCACTAAAGGTTTCAGAGTCGTCTTTAGTCGTCATATTAATAACAATAACATTAATAATAATAATACTAATAGTACTAAATTTGCTTATATGCAAGCGCTTAATTAAGGTAACAGTTTCTTGCTTATATCTCGAAAACAGTTACTTCTATCAATTTTTATCTTTTTACTAAAATTAAAGCTGATAAAATTTCTTACAAAATAGTTATTTGCATTTTTCATGTAGGACTAACCATAAGCGAGATATAAGTTTGAAAATAATTAATATTTAAAAAAAAGTGCTTTAACAGAAAATGTTTAGTGATTTAAAATACACTTAATTTATTAAGTCCAATACTTTATTAGAAGAAAAAGGAGGTGACATATAAGTCACTGAAGTCTTCAGAGTCGATTTTAAATGCTGCATTTTCGTCTTCGTCTCAAACATTGAAAACTGAATTACATTTTTGTTCAGTAACAGTTACAGTTTTTATATTGGTTTTTTGCTTATATCTCGAAAACAGTTACTCCTATCAATTTTTATCTTTCTTTTAAAATTAAAGCTGATAAAATTTCCTACAAAATAGTTATTTGCATTTTTCTTGTAGGACCAACCATAAGCGAGTTATAGAGTTGGATATAAATAATATTTAACAAAAACTTGCTTTAAAATAAAATGTTTGAAAAACTAAAATTAAACTAAATTAATTGTGTCTAACACTTTAGTAGAGGAAAAAGGAGAAGACATAAAAGTCACTAAAGGTTTCAGAGTCGTCTTTAATCGTCATATTAATAACAATAACATTAATAATAATAATACTAATAGTTTTAAATTTGCTTACATGCAAACGCTTAATTAAAGTAACAGTTTTTTGGTTTCTTGCTTATATCTCAAAAACAGTTACTTATATCAATTTTTATTTTTTTACAAACATTAAAGCTGATAAAATTTCCTACAAAATAGTTATTTGAATTTTTCATGTAAGACTAACCATAAGCGAGATATAAGTTTAAAAATTATTAATATTTAAAAAAAAAGTGCTTTAACAGAAATGCCTTGTGATTTAAAATACACTTAATTTATTGGGTCCAATACTTTATTAGAAGAAAAAGGAGATGACATAAAAGTCGCTGAAGTCTTCAGAGTCGATTTTAAATGCTGCATTTTCGTCTTCGTTTCAAACATTGAAAACTGAATTACATTTTTGTTCAGTAACTGTAACAGTTTTCACTTTGGTTTTTTGCTTATATCTCGAAAACAATTACTCCAATCAATTTTTATCTATCTTTCTAAATTAAAGCTGATAAAATTTCCAACAAAATAGTTATTTACATTTTTCTTGTAGGACCAAGTATAAACGAGTTATAGAGTTGGATATAAATAATATTTAACAAAAATTTGCTTTACAATAAAATGCTTGAAAAACGGGAATTAAACTAAATTAATTGTGTCTAACACTTTAGTAGAGGAAAAAGGAGAAGACATAAAAGTCACTAAATGTTTGAGAGTCGTCTTTAGTCGTCATATTAATAACAATAACATTAATAATAATAATACTAATAGTACTAAATTTGCTTGTATGCCAACGCTTAATTAAGGTAACAGTTTCTTGCTTATATCTCGAAAACAATTCCTTCTATCAATTTTTATTTTTTTACTAAAATTAAGGCTGATAAAATTTCCTACAAAATAGTTATTTGCATTTTTCATGTAGGGCTAACCATAAGCGAGATATAAGTTTGAAAATAATTAATATTTAAAAAAAAAGTGCTTTAACAGAAAATGTCTTGTAATTTAAAATACACTTAATTTATTGGGTCCAATACTTTATTAGAAGAAAAAGGAGGTGACATAAAAGTCACTGAAGTCTTCAGAGCCGTTTTTAAATGATGCATTTTCGTCTTCGTCTCAAACATTGAAAACTGAATTACATTTTTGTTCAGTAACTGTAACAGTTTTCACTTTGGTTTTTTGCTTATATCTCGAAAACAATTACTCCTATCAATTTTTATCTCTTTTTCAAAATTAAAGCTGATAAAATTTCCTACAATATAGTTTTGCATTTTTCATGTAGGACTAACCATAAGCGAGATATAAGTTTGAAAATAATCAATATTTAAAAAAAAGTGCTTTAACAAAAAATGTCTTGTGATTTAAAATACACTTAATTTATTGGGTCCAATACTTTATTAGAAGAAAAAGGAGGTGACTTAAAAGTCACTGAAGTCTTTAGAGTCGTTTTTAAATGCTGCATTTTCGTCTACGTCTCAAACATTGAAAACTGAATTACATTTTTGTTCAGTAACAGTTACAGTTTTCTTATTGGTTTTTTGCTTATATCTCGAAAACAGTTACTCCTATCAATTTTTATCTTTTTTTAAAAATTCAAGCTGATAAAATTTCCTACAAAATAGTTATTTGCATTTTTCTTGTAGGACCAACCATAAGCGAGTTATAGAGTTAGATATAAATAATCTTTAACAAAAATTTGCTTTAAAATAAAATGTTTGAAAAACCGAAATTAAACTAAATTAATTAAGACTAACACTTTAGTAGAAGAAAAAGGAGAAGACATAAAAGTCACCAAAGTCTCGAAAGCCGTTTTTAGTCGTCATATTAATAACAATAACATTAATAATAATAATACTAATATTACTAAATTTGCTTATATGCAAGCGCTTAATTAAGGTAACAGTTTCTTGCTTATATCTCGAAAACAGTTACTTCTATCAATTTTTATTTTTTTACTAAAATTAAAACTGATAAAAATTCCTACAAAATAGTTATTTGCATTTTTCTTGTAGGACCAAGTATAAGCGAGTTATAAAGATGGATATAAATAATATTTAACAAAAATTTGCTTTAAAATAAAATGTTTGAAAAACCTAAATTAAACTAAATTAATTGAGTCTAACACTTTAGTATAGGAAAAGGGAGAAAACATAAAAGTCACCAAAGTCTTCAGAGTCGTTTTTGGTCGTCATATTAATAACAATAACATTAATAATAATAAAACTAATAGTACTAAATTTGCTTATATGCAAGCGCTTTATTAAGGTAACAGTTTTTTGGTTTCTTGCTTATATCTCGAAAACAGTTACTCCTATCAATTTTTATCTTTTTACTAAAATTAAAGCTGATAAAATTTCCTACAAAATAGTTATTTGCATTTTTCTTGTAGGACCAAGTATAAGCGAGTTATAAAGATGGATATAAATAATATTTAACAAAAATTTGCTTTAAAATAAAATGTTTGAAATACTGAAATTAAACTAAATTAATTGTGTCTAACACTTTAGTAGAGGAAAAAGGAGGACACATAAAAGTCACTAAAGGTTTCAGAGACGTCTTTAATCGTCATACTAATAACAATAACATTAATAATATTAATACTAATAGTACTAAATTTGCTTGTATGCCAACGCTTAATTAAGGTGACAGTTTTTTGGTTTCTTGCTTATATCTCGAAAACAGTTACTCCTATCAATTTTTATCTTTTTACTAAAATTAAAGCTGATAAAATTTCCTACAAAATAGTTATTTGCATTTTTCTTGTAGGACCAACCATAAGCGAGTTATAGAGTTGGATATAAATAATCTTTAACAAAAATTTGCTTTAAAATAAAATGTTTGAAAAACCGAAATTAAACTAAATTAATTAAGACTAACACTTTAGTAGAGGAAAAAGAAAAGACATAAAAGTCACCAAAGTCTTGAGAGTCGTTTTTAGTCGTCATATTAATAACAATAACATTAATAATAATAATACTAATATTACTAAATTTGCTTATATGCAAGCGCTTAATTAAGGTAACAGTTTCTTGCTTATATCTCGAAAACAATTCCTTCTATCAATTTTTATTTTTTTACTAAAATTAAAGCTGATAAAATTTCCTACAAAATAGTTATTTGCATTTTTCATGTAGGGCTAACCATAAGCGAGATATAAGTTTGAAAATAATTAATATTTAAAAAAAAAGTGCTTTAACAGAAAATGTCTTGTAATTTAAAATACACTTAATTTATTGGGTCCAATACTTTATTAGAAGAAAAAGGAGGTGACATAAAAGTCACTGAAGTCTTCAGAGCCGTTTTTAAATGATGCATTTTCGTCTTCGTCTCAAACATTGAAAACTGAATTACATTTTTGTTCAGTAACTGTAACAGTTTTCACTTTGGTTTTTTGCTTATATCTCGAAAACAATTACTCCTATCAATTTTTATCTTTCTTTCAAAATTAAAGCTGATAAAATTTCCTACAAAATAGTTATTTGCATTTCTTTTGCAAGACCAACCATAAGCGAGTTATAGAGTTGGATATAAATAATCTTTAACAAAAATTTGCTTTAAAATAAAATGTTTGAAAAACCTAAATTAAACTAAATTAATTGAGTCTAACACTTTAGTATAGGAAAAAGGAGAAGACATAAAAGTCACCAAAGCCTTCAGAGTCGTTTTTGGTCGTCATATTAATAACAATAACATTAATAATAATAATACAAATAGTACTAAATTTGCTTATATGCAAACGCTTAATTAAGGTAACAGTTTTTTGGTTTCTTGCTTATATCTCGAAAACAGTTACTTCTATCAATTTTTATCTTTTAACTAAAATTAAAGCTGATAAAATTTCCTACAAAATAGTTATTTGCATTTTTCATGTAGGACTAACCATAAGCGAGATATAAGTTTGAAAATAATTAATATTTAAAAAAAAAGTGCTTTAACAGGAAATGTCTTGTGATTTAAAATACACTTAATTTTATGGGTCCAATAGTTTATTAGAAGAAAAAGGAGGTGACATAAAAGTCACTGAAGTCTTCAGAGTCGTTTTTAAATGATGCATTTTCGTCTTCGTCTCAAACATTGAAAACTGAATTACATTTTTGTTCAGTAACTGTAACAGTTTTCACTTTGGTTTTTTGCTTATATCTCGAAAACAATTACTCCTATCAATTTTTATCTTTCTTTCAAAATTAAAGCTGATAAAATTTCCTACAAAATAGTTATTTGCATTTCTTTTGTAAGACCAAACATAAGCGAGTTATAGAGTTGGATATAAATAATCTTTAACAAAAATTTGCTTTAAAATAAAATGTTTGAAAAACCTAAATTAAACTAAATTAATTGAGTCTAACACTTTAGTATAAGAAAAAGGAGAAGACATAAAAGTCACCAAAGTCTTCAGAGTCGTTTTTGGTCGTCATATTAATAACAATAACATTAATAATAATAATACAAATAGTACTAAATTTGCTTATATGCAAACGCTTAATTAAGGTAACAGTTTTTTGGTTTCTTGCTTATATCTCGAAAACAGTTACTTCTATCAATTTTTATCTTTTAACTAAAATTAAAGCTGATAAAATTTCCTACAAAATAGTTATTTGCATTTTTCATGTAGGACTAACCATAAGCGAGATATAAGTTTGAAAATAATTAATATTTAAAAAAAAAGTGCTTTAACAGGAAATGTCTTGTGATTTAAAATACACTTAATTTTATGGGTCCAATACTTTATTAGAAGAAAAAGGAGGTGACATAAAAGTCACCAAAGTCTTGAGAGTCGTTTTTAGTCGTCATATTAATAACAATAACATTAATAATAATAATACTAATATTACTAAATTTGCTTATATGCAAGCGCTTAATTAAGGTAACAGTTTCTTGCTTATATTTCGAAAACAGTTACTCCTATCAATTTTTATCTTTTTACTAAAATTAAAGCTGATAAAATTTCCTACAAAATAGTTATTTGCATTTTTTATGTAGGACTAACCATAAGCGAGATATAAGTTTAAAAATAATTAATATTTAAAAAAAAAGTGCTTTAACAGAAAATGCCTTGTGATTTAAAATACACTTAATTTATTGGGTCCAATACTTAATTAGAAGAAAAAGGAGGTGACAGAAAATGCTGCATTTTCGTCTTCGTCTCAAACATTGAAAACTGAATTACATTTTTGTTCAGTAACAGTTACAGTTTTCTTATTGATTTTTTGCTTATATCTCGAAAACCGTTACTCCTATCAATTTTTATCTTTTTACTAAAATTAAAGCTGATAAAATTTTCTACAAAATAGTTATTTGCATTTTTTATGTAGGACTAACCATAAGCGAGATATAAGTTTGAAAATAATTAATATTTAAAAAAAAAAGTGCTTTAACAGAAAATGTCTTGTGATTTAAAATACACTTAATTTATTGGATCCAATACTTTATTAGAAGAAAAAGGAGGTGACTTAAAAGTCACTGAAGTCTTCAGAGTCGTTTTTAAATGCTGCATTTTCGTCTACGTCTCAAACATTGAAAACTGAATTACATTTTTGTTCAGTAACTGTTACAGTTTTCACTTTGGTTTTTTGCTTATATCTCGAAAACAGTTACTCCTATAAATTTTTATCTTTTCTTTAAAATTAAAGCTGATAAAATTTCCTACAAAATAGTTATTTGCATTTCTTTTGTAAGACCAACCATAAGCGACAAAAATGTAATTCAGTTTCCAATGTTTGAGACGAAGACGAAAATGCATCATTTAAAAACGACTCTGAAGACTTCAGTGACTTTTATGTCATCTCCTTTTTCTTCTAATAAAGTATTGGACCCAATAAATTAAGTGTATTTTAAATCACAAGACATTTTCTGTTAATTTTTATCTTGTTTCAAAATTAAAGCTGATAAAATTTCCTACAAAATAGTTATTTGCATTTTTTTGTAGGACCAACCATAAGCGAGTTATAGAGTTGGATATAAATAATCTTTAACAAAAATTTGCTTTAAAATAAAATGTTTGAAAAACCGATATTAAACTAAATTAATTGGGTCTAACACTTTAGTAGAGAAAAAAGGAGAAGACATAAAAGTCACCAAAGTCTTCAGAGTTGTTTTTAGTACTAAATTTGCTTATATGCAAGCGCTTAATTAAGGTAACAGTTTTTTGGTTTCTTGCTTATATCTTGAAAACAGTTACTCCTATCAATTTTTATCATTTTACTAAAATTAAAGCTGATAAAATTTCCTACAAAATAGTAATTTGCATTTTTTATGTAGGACTAACCATAAGCGAGATATAAGTTTGAAAATAATGAATATTTAAAAAAAAAGTGCTTTAACAGAAAATGTCTTGTGATTTAAAATACACATAATTTATTGGGTCCAATACTTTATTAGATGAAAAAAGAGGTGACATAAAAGTCACTGAAGTCTTCAGAGTCGATTTTAAATGCTGCATTTCCGTCTTCGTCTCAAACATTGAAAACTGAATTACATTTTTGTTCAGTAACAGTTACAGTTTTCTTATTGGTTTTTTGCTTATATCTCAAAAACTGTTACTCCTATCAATTTTTATCTTTTTTTCAAAATTAAAGCTGATAAAATTTCCTACAAAATCGTTATTTGCATTTTTCTTGTAGGACCAACCATAAGCGAGTTATAGAGTTGGATTTAAATAATATTTAACAAAAATTTGCTTTAAAATAAAATATTTGAAAAACTGAAATTAAACTAAATTAATTGTGTCCAACACTTTAGTAGAGAAAAAAGGAAAAGACATAAAAGTCACCAAAGTCTTCAAAGTCAGTTTCAGACTAACCATAAGCGAGATATAAGTTTGAAAATAATTAATAATTAAAAAAAAATGTGCTTTAACAAAAAATGTCTTGTGATTTAAAATACACTTAATTTATTGGGTCCAGTACTTTATTAGAAGAAAAACGAGGTGACATAAAAGTCACTGAAGTCTTCAGAGTCGATTTTAAATGCTGCATTTTCGTCTTCGTCTCAAACATTGAAAACTGAATTACATTTTGGTTCTGAAACGGTAACAGTTTTCACTTTGGTTTTTTGCTTATATCTCGAAAACAATTACTCCTATCAGTTTTTATCTTTCTTTCAAAATTAAAGCTGATAAAATTTCCTACAAAATAGTTATTTGCATTTTTCTTGTAGGACCAACCATAAGCGAGTTATAGAGTTGGATATAAATAATATTTAACAAAAACTTGCTTTAAAATAAAATGTTTGAAAAACTGAAATTAAACTAAATTAATTGTGTCTAACACTTTAGTAGAGGAAAAAGAAAAAGACATAAAAGTCACCAAAGTCTTCAAAATCGTTTTTAGTCGTCATATTAACAACAATAACATTAATAATAATAAAACTAATAGTACTAAATTTGCTTACATGCAAACGCTTCAATCAGGTAACAGTTTTTTGGTTTCTTGCTTATAGCTCAAAAACAGTTACTCCTATAAATTTGACTAATCATAAGCGAAATATAAGTTTGAAAATAATTAATATTTAAAAAAAAGTGCTTTAACAGAAAATGTCTTGTGATTTAAAATACACTTAATTTTTTGGGTCCAATACTTTATTAGAAGAAAAACTAGGTGACATAAAAGTCACTGAAGTCTTCCGAGTCGTTTTTAAATGCTGCATTTTCGTCTTCGTCTCAAACATTGAAAACTGAATTACATTTTTGTTCAGTAACTGTAACAGTTTTCACTTTGGTTTTTTGCTTATATCTCGAAAACAGTTACTCCTATCAATTTTTATCTTTCTTTCAAAATTAAAGCTGATAAAATTTCCTACAAAATCGTTATTTGCATTTTTCTTGTAGGACCAACCATAAGCGAGTTATAGAGTTGGATTTAAATAATATTTAACAAAAATTTGCTTTAAAATAAAATATTTGAAAAACTGAAATTAAACTAAATTAATTGTGTCCAACACTTTAGTAGAGAAAAAAGGAAAAGACATAAAAGTCACCAAAGTCTTCAGAGTCAGTTTCAGACTAACCATAAGCGAGATATAAGTTTGAAAATAATTAATAATTAAAAAAAAATGTGCTTTAACAAAAAATGTCTTGTGATTTAAAATACACTTAATTTATTGGGTCCAGTACTTTATTAGAAGAAAAACGAGGTGACATAAAAGTCACTGAAATCTTCAGAGTCGATTTTAAATGCTGCATTTTCGTCTTCGTCTCAAACATTGAAAACTGAATTACATTTTGGTTCTGAAACGGTAACAGTTTTCACTTTGGTTTTTTGCTTATATCTCGAAAACAATTACTCCTATCAGTTTTTATCTTTCTTTCAAAATTAAAGCTGATAAAATTTCCTACAAAATAGTTATTTGCATTTTTCTTGTAGGACCAACCATAAGCGAGTTATAGAGTTGGATATAAATAATATTTAACAAAAACTTGCTTTAAAATAAAATGTTTGAAAAACTGAAATTAAACTAAATTAATTGTGTCTAACACTTTAGTAGAGGAAAAAGAAAAAGACATAAAAGTCACCAAAGTCTTCAGAATCGTTTTTAGTCGTCATATTAACAACAATAACATTAATAATAATAAAACTAATAGTACTAAATTTGCTTACATGCAAACGCTTCATTCAGGTAACAGTTTTTTGGTTTCTTGCTTATAGCTCGAAAACAGTTACTCCTATAAATTTGACTAATCATAAGCAAAATATAAGTTTGAAAATAATTAATATTTAAAAAAAAGTGCTTTAACAGAAAATGTCTTGTGATTTAAAATACACTTAATTTTTTGGGTCCAATACTTTATTAGAAGAAAAACTAGGTGACATAAAAGTCACTGAAGTCTTCCGAGTCGTTTTTAAATGCTGCATTTTCGTCTTCGTCTCAAACATTGAAAACTGAATTACATTTTTGTTCAGTAACTGTAACAGTTTTCACTTTGGTTTTTTGCTTATATCTCGAAAACAGTTACTCCTATCAATTTTTATCTTTCTTTCAAAATTTAAGCTGATAAAATTTCCTACAAAATAGTTAATTGCATTTCTTTTGTAGGACCAACAATAAGCGAGCTATAGAGTTAGATATAAATAATCTTTAACAAAAATTTGCTTTAAAATAAAATGTTTGAAAAACCGAAATTAAACTAAATTAATTGGGTCTAACACTTTAGTGGAGAAAAAAGGAAAAGACATAAAAGTCACCAAAGTCTTCAGAGTCAGTTTTAGACTAACCATAAGCGAGATATAAGTTTGAAAATAATTAATAATTAAAAAAAAATGTGCTTTAACAGAAAATGTCTTGTAATTTAAAATACACTTAATTTATTGGGTCCAATACTTTATTAGAAGAAAAAGGAGGTGACAGAAAGGTCACTGAAGTTTTTAGAGTCGTTTGTAAATGCTGCATTTTCGTCTTCGTCTCAAACATTGAAAACTGAATTACATTTTTGTTCAGTAACAGTTATAGTTTTCTTATTGTTTTTTTGCTTATATCTCGAAAACACTAAAATAGTTATTTACATTTTTCTTGTAGAAACAAGCATAAGCAAGTTATAGAGTTGGATATAAATATTATTTAACAAAAATTTGCTTTAAAAAAAATGTTTGAAAAACCGAAATTAAACTAAATTAATTGTGTCTAACACTTTAGTAGAGGAAAAAGGAGAAGACATAAAAGTAACTAAAGGTTTCAGAGTTGTCTTTAGTCGTCATATTAATAACAATAACATTAATAATAATAATACTAATAGTACTAAATTTGCTTATATGCAAACGCTTAATTAAGGTAACAGTTTTTTGGTTTCTTGCTTATATCTCGAAAACAATTACTCCTATCAATTTTTATCTTTCTTTCAAAATTAAAGCTGATAAAATTTCCTACAAAATAGTTATTTGCATTTCTTTTGTAAAACCAACCATAAGCGACTTATAGAGTTGGATATATATAATCTTTAACAAAAATTTGCTTTAAAATAAAATGTATAAAAAACCGAAATTAAACTAAATTAATTGTGTCTAACACTTTAGTAGAGAAAAAAGGAGGAGATATAAAAGTCACTAAAGTCTTCAGAATCGCCTTTAGTCGTCATATTAATAACAATAACATTGATAATAATAATACTAATAGTACTAAATTTGCTTATATGCAAACGCTTAATTAAGGTAACAGTTTTTTGGTTTCTTGCTTATATCTCGAAAACAGTTACTCCTATCAATTTTTATCTCTTTTTCAAAATTAAAGCTGATAAAATTTCCTACAAAATAGTTATTTGCATTTTTTTGTAGGACCAACCATAAGCGAGTTATAGAGTTGGATATAAATAATCTTTAACAAAAATTTGCTTTAAAATAAAATGTTTGAAAAACCGATATTAAACCAAATTAATTGGGTCTAACACTTTAGTAGAGGAAAAAGGAGAAGACATAAAAGTCACCAAAGTCTTCAGAGTTGTTTCTAGTACTAAATTTGCTTATCTGCAAGCGCTTAATTAAGGTAACAGTTTTTTGGTTTCTTGCTTATATCTCGAAAACAGGTACTCCTATCAAATTTTATATTTTTACTAAAATTAAAGCTGAAAAAATTTCCTACAAAATAGTTATTTGCATTTTTCATGTAGGACTAACCATAAGCGAGATATAAGTTTGAAAATAATCAATATTTAAAAAAAAGTGCTTTAACAAAAAATGTCTTGTGGTTTAAAATACACTTAATTTATTGGGTCCAATACTTTATTAGAAGAAAAATGAGGTGACTTAAAAGTCACTGAAATCTTCAGAGTCGTTTTTAAATGCTGCATTTTCGTCTACGTCTCAAACATTGAAAACTGAATTACATTTTTGTTCAGTAACTGTTACAGTTTTCACTTTGGTTTTTTGCTTATATCTCGAAAACAATTACTTTTATCAATTTTTATTGTTTTTTTAAATTAAAGCTGATAAAATTTCCTACAAAATAGTTACTTGCATTTCTTTTGTAAGACCAACCATAAGCGAGTTATAGAGTTGGATATAAATAATCTTTAACAAAAATTTGCTTTAAAATAAAATGTTTGAAAAACCGAAATTAAACTAAATTAATTGAGTCTAACACTTTAGTATAGGAAAAAGGAGAAGACATAAAAGTCACCAAAGTCTTCAGAGTCGTTTTTAGTCGTCATATTAATAACAATAACATTAATAATAATAATACTAATAGTACTAAATTTGCTTATATGCAAGCGCTTAATTAAGGTAACAGTTTTTTGGTTTCTTGCTTATATCTCGAAAACAGATACTCCTATCAATTTTTATCTTTTTACTAAAGTTAAAGCTGATAAAATTTCCTACAAAATAGTTATTTGCATTTTTCATGTAGAACTAACCATAAGCGAGATATAAGTTTGAAAATAATTAATATTTAAAAAAAAAGTGCTTTAACAGAAAATGTCTTGTGATTTAAAATACACTTAATTTTTTGGGTCCAATACTTTATTAAAAAAAAAGGAGGTGACATAAAAGTCACTGAAGTCTTTAGAGTCGTTTTTAAATGCTGCATTTTCGTCGTTGTCTCAAACATTGAAAACTGAATTACATTTTTGTTCAGTAACAGTTACAGTTTTCTTATTGGTTTTTTGCTTATATCTTGAAAACAGTTACTCCTATCAAATATTATCTTTCTTTCAAAATTAAAGCTGATAAAATTTCCATCAAAATAGTTATTTACATTTTTCTTGTAGGACAAAGCATAAACGAGTTATAGAGTTGGACATAAATAATATTTAACAAAAATTTGCTTTAAAATAAAATGCTTGAAAAACCGGAATTAAACTAAATTAATTGTGTCTAACACTTTAGTAGAGGAAAAAGGAGAAGACACAAAAGTCACTAAAGGTTTCAGAGTCGTCTTTAGGCGTCATATTAATAACAATAACATTAATAATAATAATACTAGTAGTACTAAATTTGCTTATATGCAAACGCTTAATTAAGGTAACAGTTTTTTGGTTTCTTGCTTATATCTCGAAAACAGTTACTCCTATCAATTTTTATCTTTCTTTCAAAATTTAAGCTGATAAAATTTCCTACAAAATAGTTAATTGCATTTCTTTTGTAGGACCAACAATAAGCGAGCTATAGAGTTAGATATAAATAATCTTTAACAAAAATTTGCTTTAAAATAAAATGTTTGAAAAACCGAAATTAAACTAAATTAATTGGGTCTAACACTTTAGTGGAGGAAAAATAAAAAGACATAAAAGTCACCAAAGTCTTCAGAGTCAGTTTCAGACTAACCATAAGCGAGATATAAGTTTGAAAATAATTAATAATTAAAAAAAAAAGTGCTTTAACAGAAAATGTCTTGTGATTTAAAATACACTTAATTTATTGGGTCCAATACTTTATTAGAAGAAAAAGGAGGTGACAGAAAGGTCACTGAAGTTTTTAGAGTCGTTTGTAAATGTTGCATTTTCGTCTTCGTCTCAAACATTGAAAACTGAATTACATTTTTGTTCAGTAACAGTTATAGTTTTCTTATTGGTTTTTTGCTTATATCTCGAAAACACTAATATAGTTATTTACATTTTTCTTGTAGAAACAAGCATAGGCAAGTTATAGAGTTGGATATAAATAATATTTAACAAAAATTTGCTTTAAAATAAAATGTTTGAAAAACCGAAATTAAACTAAATTAATTGTGTCTAACACTTTAGTAGAGGAAAACGGAGAAGACACAAAAGTCACTAAAGGTTTCAGAGTCGTCTTTAGTCGTCATATTAATAACAATAACATTAATAATAATAATACTAATAGTACTAAATTTGCTTATATGCAAACGCTTAATTAAGGTAACAGTTTCTTGGTTTCTTGCTTATATCTCGAAAACAGATACTCCTATCAATTTTTATCTTTTTACTAAAGTTAAAGCTGATAAAATTTCCTACAAAATAGTTATTTGCATTTTTCATGTAGAACTAACCATAAGCGAGATATAAGTTTGAAAATAATTAATATTTAAAAAAAAAGTGCTTTAACAGAAAATGTCTTGTGATTTAAAATACACTTAATTTTTTGGGTCCAATACTTTATTAAAAAAAAAGGAGGTGACATAAAAGTCACTGAAGTCTTTAGAGTCGTTTTTAAATGCTGCATTTTCGTCGTTGTCTCAAACATTGAAAACTGAATTACATTTTTGTTCAGTAACAGTTACAGTTTTCTTATTGGTTTTTTGCTTATATCTTGAAAACAGTTACTCCTATCAAATATTATCTTTCTTTCAAAATTAAAGCTGATAAAATTTCCATCAAAATAGTTATTTACATTTTTCTTGTAGGACAAAGCATAAACGAGTTATAGAGTTGGACATAAATAATATTTAACAAAAATTTGCTTTAAAATAAAATGCTTGAAAAACCGGAATTATACTAAATTAATTGTGTCTAACACTTTAGTAGAGGAAAAAGGAGAAGACACAAAAGTCACTAAAGGTTTCAGAGTCGTCTTTAGTCGTCATATTAATAACAATAACATTAATAATAATAATACTAATAGTACTAAATTTGCTTATATGCAAACGCTTAATTAAGGTAACAGTTTTTTGGTTTCTTGCTTATATCTCGAAAACAGTTACTCCTATCAATTTTTATTTTTCTTTCAAAATTTAAGCTGATAAAATTTCCTACAAAATAGTTAATTGCATTTCTTTTGTAGGACCAACAATAAGCGAGCTATAGAGTTAGATATAAATAATCTTTAACAAAAATTTGCTTTAAAATAAAATGTTTGAAAAACCGAAATTAAACTAAATTAATTGGGTCTAACACTTTAGTGGAGAAAAAATAAAAAGACATAAAAGTCACCAAAGTCTTCAGAGTCAGTTTCAGACTAACCATAAGCGAGATATAAGTTTGAAAATAATTAATAATTAAAAAAAAAAGTGCTTTAACAGAAAATGTCTTGTGATTTAAAATACACTTAATTTATTGGGTCCAATACTTTATTAGAAGAAAAAGGAGGTGACAGAAAGGTCACTGAAGTTTTTAGAGTCGTTTGTAAATGCTGCATTTTCGTCTTCGTCTCAAACATTGAAAACTGAATTACATTTTTGTTCAGTAACAGTTATAGTTTTCTTATTGGTTTTTTGCTTATATCTCGAAAACACTAATATAGTTATTTACATTTTTCTTGTAGAAACAAGCATAGGCAAGTTATAGAGTTGGATATAAATAATATTTAACAAAAATTTGCTTTAAAATAAAATGTTTGAAAAACCGAAATTAAACTAAATTAATTGTGTCTAACACTTTAGTAGAGGAAAACGGAGAAGACACAAAAGTCACTAAAGGTTTCAGAGTCGTCTTTAGTCGTCATATTAATAACAATAACATTAATAATAATAATACTAATAGTACTAAATTTGCTTATATGCAAACGCTTAATTAAGGTAACAGTTTCTTGGTTTCTTGCTTATATCTCGAAAACAGTTACCCATATCAATTTTTATCTTTCTTTCAAAATTAAAGCTGATAAAATTTGCTACAAAAGAGTTATTTATATTTTTTTTGTAAAATCAACCATAAGCGAGTTATAGAGTTGGATATAAATAATTTTTAACAAAAATTTGCTTTAAAATAAAATGTTTGAAAAACCGAAATTAAACTAAATTAATTGTGTCTAACACTTTAGTAGAGGAAAAAGGAGGAGATATAAAAGTCACTAAAGTCTTCAGAATCGTCTTTAGTCGTCATACTAATAACAATAACATTGATAATAATAATACTAATAGTACTAAATTTGCTTATATGCAAACGCTTAATTAAGGTAACAGTTTCTTGGTTTCTTGCTTATATCTCGAAAACAGTTACCCATATCAATTTTTATCTTTCTTTCAAAATTTAAGCTGATAAAATTTCCTACAAAATAGTTAATTGCATTTCTTTTGTAGGACCAACCATAAGCGAGTTATAGAGTTGGATATAAATAATCTTTAACAAAAATTTGCTTTAAAATAAAATGTTTGAAAAACCGAAATTAAACTAAATTAATTGTGTCTAACACTTTAGTAGAGGAAAAAGGAGGAGATATAAAAGTCACTAAAGTCTTCAGAATCGTCTTTAGTCGTCATACTAATAACAATAACATTGATAATAATAATACTAATAGTACTAAATTTGCTTATATGCAAACGCTTAATTAAGGTAACAGTTTTTTGGTTTCTTGCTTATATCTCGAAAACAGTTACTCCTATCAAATTATATCATTTTACCAAAATTAAAGCTGATAAAATTTCCAACAAAATAGTTATTTACATTTTTCTTGTAGGACTAAGCATAAACGAGTTATAGAGTTGGATATAAATAATATTTAACAAAAATTTGCTTTAAAATAAAATGTTTGAAAAACCGGAATTAAACTAAATTAATTGTGTCTAACACTTTAGTAGAGGAAAAAGGAGAAGACATAAAAGTCACTAAATGTTTCAGAGTCGTCTTTAGTCGTCATATTAATAACAATAACATTAATAATAATAATACTAATAGTACTAAATTTGCTTATATGCAAACGCTTAATTATGGTAACAGTTTTTTGGTTTCTTGCTTATATCTCGAAAACAGTTACTCCTATCAATTTTTATCTCTTTTTCAAAATTAAAGCTGATAAAATTTCCTACAAAATAGTTATTTGCATTTTTTATGTGGGACTAACCATAAGCGAGATATAAGTTTGAAAATAATTAATTATTAAAAAAAAATGTGTTTTAACAGAAAATGTCTTGTGATTTAAAATACACTTAATTTATTGGGTCCAATACTTAATTAGAAGAAAAAGGAGGTGACAGTAAATGCTGCAATTTCGTCTTCGTCTCAAACATTGAAAATTGAATTACATTTTTGTTCAGTAACAGTTACAGTTTTCTTATTGATTTTTTGCTTATATCTCGAAAACAGTTACTCCTATCAAATTATATCATTTTTCCAAAATTAAAGCTGATAAAATTTCCAACAAAATAGTTATTTACATTTTTCTTGTAGAACTAAGCATAAACGAGTTATAGAGTTGGATATAAATAATATTTAACAAAAATTTGCTTTAAAATAAAATGTTTGAAAAACCGGAATTAAACTAAATTAATTGTGTCTAACACTTTAGTAGAGGAAAATGGAGAAGACATAAAAGTCACTAAATGTTTCAGAGTCGTCTTTAGTCGTCATATTAATACCAATAACATTAATAATAATAATACTAATAGTACTAAATTTGCTTATATGCAAACGCTTAATTATGGTAACAGTTTTTTGGTTTCCTGCTTATATCTCGAAAACAGTTACTCCTATCAATTTTTATCTCTTTTTCAAAATTAAAGCTGATAAAATTTCCTACAAAATAGTTATTTGCATTTTTTTGTAGGACCAACCATAAGCGAGTTATAGAGTTGGATATAAATAATCTTTAACATAAATTTGCTTTAAAATAAAATGTTTGAAAAACCGATATTAAACCAAATTAATTGGGTCTAACACTTTAGTAGAGGAAAAAGGAGAAGACATAAAAGTCACCAAAGTCTTCAGAGTTGTTTCTAGTACTAAATTTGCTTATCTGCAAGCGCTTAATTAAGGTAACAGTTTTTTGGTTTCTTGCTTATATCTCGAAAACAGGTACTCCTATCAAATTTTATATTTTTACTAAAATTAAAGCTGAAAAAATTTCCTACAAAATAGTTATTTGCATTTTTCATGTAGGACTAACCATAAGCGAGATATAAGTTTGAAAATAATCAATATTTAAAAAAAAGTGCTTTAACAAAAAATGTCTTGTGGTTTAAAATACACTTAATTTATTGGGTCCAATACTTTATTAGAAGAAAAAGGAGGTGACTTAAAAGTCACTGAAATCTTCAGAGTCGTTTTTAAATGCTGCATTTTCGTCTACGTCTCAAACATTGAAAACTGAATTACATTTTTGTTCAGTAACTGTTACAGTTTTCACTTTGGTTTTTTGCTTATATCTCGAAAACAATTACTTTTATCAATTTTTATTTTTTTTTTAAATTAAAGCTGATAAAATTTCCTACAAAATAGTTACTTGCATTTCTTTTGTAAGACCAACCATAAGCGAGTTATAGAGTTGGATATAAATAATCTTTAACAAAAATTTGCTTTAAAATAAAATGTTTGAAAAACCGAAATTAAACTAAATTAATTGAGTCTAACACTTTAGTATAGGAAAAAGGAGAAGACATAAAAGTCACCAAAGTCTTCAGAGTCGTTTTTAGTCGTCATATTAATAACAATAACATTAATAATAATAATACTAATAGTACTAAATTTGCTTATATGCAAGCGCTTAATTAAGGTAACAGTTTTTTGGTTTCTTGCTTATATCTCGAAAACAGATACTCCTATCAATTTTTATCTTTTTACTAAAGTTAAAGCTGATAAAATTTCCTACAAAATAGTTATTTGCATTTTTCATGTAGAACTAACCATAAGCGAGATATAAGTTTGAAAATAATTAATATTTAAAAAAAAAGTGCTTTAACAGAAAATGTCTTGTGATTTAAAATACACTTAATTTTTTGGGTCCAATACTTTATTAAAAAAAAAGGAGGTAACATAAAAGTCACTGAAGTCTTTAGAGTCGTTTTTAAATGCTGCATTTTCGTCGTTGTCTCAAACATTGAAAACTGAATTACATTTTTGTTCAGTAACAGTTACAGTTTTCTTATTGGTTTTTTGCTTATATCTTGAAAACAGTTACTCCTATCAAATATTATCTTTCTTTCAAAATTAAAGCTGATAAAATTTCCATCAAAATAGTTATTTACATTTTTCTTGTAGGACAAAGCATAAACGAGTTATAGAGTTGGACATAAATAATATTTAACAAAAATTTGCTTTAAAATAAAATGCTTGAAAAACCGGAATTAAACTAAATTAATTGTGTCTAACACTTTAGTAGAGGAAAAAGGAGAAGACACAAAAGTCACTAAAGGTTTCAGAGTCGTCTTTAGTCGTCATATTAATAACAATAACATTAATAATAATAATACTAGTAGTACTAAATTTGCTTATATGCAAACGCTTAATTAAGGTAACAGTTTTTTGGTTTCTTGCTTATATCTCGAAAACAGTTACTCCTATCAATTTTTATCTTTCTTTCAAAATTTAAGCTGATAAAATTTCCTACAAAATAGTTAATTGCATTTCTTTTGTAGGACCAACAATAAGCGAGCTATAGAGTTAGATATAAATAATCTTTAACAAAAATTTGCTTTAAAATAAAATGTTTGAAAAACCGAAATTAAACTAAATTAATTGGGTCTAACACTTTAGTGGAGGAAAAATAAAAAGACATAAAAGTCACCAAAGTCTTCAGAGTCAGTTTCAGACTAACCATAAGCGAGATATAAGTTTGAAAATAATTAATAATTAAAAAAAAAGTGCTTTAACAGAAAATGTCTTGTGATTTAAAATACACTTAATTTATTGGGTCCAATACTTTATTAGAAGAAAAAGGAGGTGACAGAAAGGTCACTGAAGTTTTTAGAGTCGTTTGTAAATGTTGCATTTTCGTCTTCGTCTCAAACATTGAAAACTGAATTACATTTTTGTTCAGTAACAGTTATAGTTTTCTTATTGGTTTTTTGCTTATATCTCGAAAACACTAATATAGTTATTTACATTTTTCTTGTAGAAACAAGCATAGGCAAGTTATAGAGTTGGATATAAATAATATTTAACAAAAATTTGCTTTAAAATAAAATGTTTGAAAAACCGAAATTAAACTAAATTAATTGTGTCTAACACTTTAGTAGAGGAAAACGGAGAAGACACAAAAGTCACTAAAGGTTTCAGAGTCGTCTTTAGTCGTCATATTAATAACAATAACATTAATAATAATAATACTAATAGTACTAAATTTGCTTATATGCAAACGCTTAATTAAGGTAACAGTTTCTTGGTTTCTTGCTTATATCTCGAAAACAGATACTCCTATCAATTTTTATCTTTTTACTAAAGTTAAAGCTGATAAAATTTCCTACAAAATAGTTATTTGCATTTTTCATGTAGAACTAACCATAAGCGAGATATAAGTTTGAAAATAATTAATATTTAAAAAAAAAGTGCTTTAACAGAAAATGTCTTGTGATTTAAAATACACTTAATTTTTTGGGTCCAATACTTTATTAAAAAAAAAGGAGGTGACATAAAAGTCACTGAAGTCTTTAGAGTCGTTTTTAAATGCTGCATTTTCGTCGTTGTCTCAAACATTGAAAACTGAATTACATTTTTGTTCAGTAACAGTTACAGTTTTCTTATTGGTTTTTTGCTTATATCTTGAAAACAGTTACTCCTATCAAATATTATCTTCCTTTCAAAATTAAAGCTGATAAAATTTCCATCAAAATAGTTATTTACATTTTTCTTGTAGGACAAAGCATAAACGAGTTATAGAGTTGGACATAAATAATATTTAACAAAAATTTGCTTTAAAATAAAATGCTTGAAAAACCGGAATTATACTAAATTAATTGTGTCTAACACTTTAGTAGAGGAAAAAGGAGAAGACACAAAAGTCACTAAAGGTTTCAGAGTCGTCTTTAGTCGTCATATTAATAACAATAACATTAATAATAATAATACTAATAGTACTAAATTTGCTTATATGCAAACGCTTAATTAAGGTAACAGTTTTTTGGTTTCTTGCTTATATCTCGAAAACAGTTACTCCTATCAATTTTTATTTTTCTTTCAAAATTTAAGCTGATAAAATTTCCTACAAAATAGTTAATTGCATTTCTTTTGTAGGACCAACAATAAGCGAGCTATAGAGTTAGATATAAATAATCTTTAACAAAAATTTGCTTTAAAATAAAATGTTTGAAAAACCGAAATTAAACTAAATTAATTGGGTCTAACACTTTAGTGGAGGAAAAATAAAAAGACATAAAAGTCACCAAAGTCTTCAGAGTCAGTTTCAGACTAACCATAAGCGAGATATAAGTTTGAAAATAATTAATAATTAAAAAAAAAAGTGCTTTAACAGAAAATGTCTTGTGATTTAAAATACACTTAATTTATTGGGTCCAATACTTTATTAGAAGAAAAAGGAGGTGACAGAAAGGTCACTGAAGTTTTTAGAGTCGTTTGTAAATGCTGCATTTTCGTCTTCGTCTCAAACATTGAAAACTGAATTACATTTTTGTTCAGTAACAGTTATAGTTTTCTTATTGGTTTTTTGCTTATATCTCGAAAACACTAATATAGTTATTTACATTTTTCTTGTAGAAACAAGCATAGGCAAGTTATAGAGTTGGATATAAATAATATTTAACAAAAATTTGCTTTAAAATAAAATGTTTGAAAAACCGAAATTAAACTAAATTAATTGTGTCTAACACTTTAGTAGAGGAAAACGGAGAAGACACAAAAGTCACTAAAGGTTTCAGAGTCGTCTTTAGTCGTCATATTAATAACAATAACATTAATAATAATAATACTAATAGTACTAAATTTGCTTATATGCAAACGCTTAATTAAGGTAACAGTTTCTTGGTTTCTTGCTTATATCTCGAAAACAGTTACCCATATCAATTTTTATCTTTCTTTCAAAATTAAAGCTGATAAAATTTGCTACAAAAGAGTTATTTATATTTTTTTTGTAAAATCAACCATAAGCGAGTTATAGAGTTGGATATAAATAATCTTTAACAAAAATTTGCTTTAAAATAAAATGTTTGAAAAACCGAAATTAAACTAAATTAATTGTGTCTAACACTTTAGTAGAGGAAAAAGGAGGAGATATAAAAGTCACTAAAGTCTTCAGAATCGTCTTTAGTCGTCATACTAATAACAATAACATTGATAATAATAATACTAATAGTACTAAATTTGCTTATATGCAAACGCTTAATTAAGGTAACAGTTTCTTGGTTTCTTGCTTATATCTCGAAAACAGTTACCCATATCAATTTTTATCTTTCTTTCAAAATTTAAGCTGATAAAATTTCCTACAAAATAGTTAATTGCATTTCTTTTGTAGGACCAACCATAAGCGAGTTATAGAGTTGGATATAAATAATCTTTAACAAAAATTTGCTTTAAAATAAAATGTTTGAAAAACCGAAATTAAACTAAATTAATTGTGTCTAACACTTTAGTAGAGGAAAAAGGAGGAGATATAAAAGTCACTAAAGTCTTCAGAATCGTCTTTAGTCGTCATACTAATAACAATAACATTGATAATAATAATACTAATAGTACTAAATTTGCTTATATGCAAACGCTTAATTAAGGTAACAGTTTTTTGGTTTCTTGCTTATATCTC
>NC_087397.1:14742500-14795000 GCF_031307605.1 Tribolium castaneum
AACGTATTAATCTGGCATAAAAGAGCAATTTATGTATCACTTTGGATAAAGGCAGCTAATCCTATTCGTTTCATTGCTTAAAATAGACAAAATTGTTAATAAATCTAACAAAAACGCTGTATTCTAGCACCAAATACTAATTACATTATAGTTTCGACGAGAATAGCTTATTTGGAATGATTCTATGCTCCCAAACGAGTAAATTTTTATTAAACATAGACATTTTATATTGCAGTTTGTATTAAAACAAAATATTTTCGTTGATCCTTTGTTAGAAGCAGCAAACCTAACATTTAAGAATCTGAAAACTTTGTATTCGGACACAAACCACCGAATTTTGTATCAGTTTAGACAAAAACGGTTGATTTTCGACAATATTTTGCTTTGAACAAGAAAACTTATATCAAACTGACTAAAAACGTCTTATTTTAGCACAAAACAAAAGATTTGCTTTATAGTCTTAACGAGAGCTGTTAATTTTAAACGGTTCTATGCTTTGAAACGAGTAAACTTTTACTGAACAGAGGAAAAACTTCTTATTTCGCCTTTTAAAAACGATTCATGCCACAGTTTGGATAAAAACCAATTATTTTCGTTAATTCATTGTTACAAACAAGAAACCTTACATCAAAGTAACTGAAAACCCCTTTATTCAGGCACAGAAATTCGAATTACGTTTCTGTCTGGACAAAAACTGCTTACTTTAGACGATCCTTTGTTTTGAATACAAAAACTTACATTAAAAAGATTAAAAACGGTTTATTCTGGCTGAAAACTGCAAATTATATATTACTCTAGATAAAAGCAATTTATCCTGATTACTCCTTTACTTAGAATAGAGTAAACTTGTATAAAACTTAATGAAAACATTAAATTTCGTCTCAAAGAAATAAATTACGTTATAGTTTTGACCAGCACTGTTTATTTCAAACGATTTTATGATTCGAAACTAATGAACTTTTATGGGGCAGATGCAAAACCACATATTACCATATAAAGCGTTTTAAAGCAAATTATTACCTTTTGCATCAAGAAATTTCACGTCAAAGAAACTGAAAACTTCGTATCCATGCACAAATATCGAATTACGTATCAGTTTAGGCAAATACAGCTTATTTTAAACGATTCCTTGCTATAAACAAAAAAAATTTTATCAAATATATTGAAAACGTCTTATTCTCGAAAATAAGAGCAAATTATGTATCAGCTTTAACAAAAGCCGATTACTCTGTTTGATTCTATGCTTAGAGTAGAGTAAACTACTATAAAACGTAATGAAAACTCTATATTCAAGCTCAAAAGAACTAATTACGTTATAGTTTTGACAAAAAAAAATTATTTCGGACGATTACATACTTCGAAGTTAGCAAACTCTAATTGAACAAGTGCAAATGCTAATACTTTGCTTTAAAATAACGATTTATGTGGTAATATGGTATTTTGCATCTGTCCTATAAAAGTTTACTCGTTTCGCTCCATTGAATCATTCGAAATAAATTATTTTGACACAACAACGAAAATAATTTGTTTTTGTTTAAACTGTAACATGTCGTTTTTATAAAACGAACTAAGACGTTTGGCATCTGTTTAGTAAAAGTTTTCTCGTTTGGGGGCATAAAATCGTTTGAAATTAACAGTTCGGGTCAAAACTATAACGTAAATTATTTCTTTGAGACGAAATTTAAAGTTTTCATTAAGTTTTATACAAGTTTGCTCTATTCTAAGCAAAGGAGTAATCAGGATAAACTGCTTTTATCCAAAGTAATACATAATTTGCAGTTTTGAACCAGAATAAGACGTTTTTAATCTTTTTAATGTAAGTTTTTGTATTCAAAACAAAGGATCGTCTAAAGTAAGCAGTTTTTGTCCAGACTGAAACGTAATTCGAATTTCTGTGCCTGAATAAGGGGTTTTCAGTTACTTTGATGTAAGGTTTCTTGTTTGTAACAATGAATTAACGAAAATAATTGGTGAAATAATAAGTGAAAGTTTACTCGTTTCAAAGCATAGAACCGTTTGAAATTAACAGCTCTCGTTAAGGCTATAACGCAAATCTTTTGTTTTGTGCTAAAATAAGACGTTTTTAGTCAGTTTGATATAAGTTTTCTTGTTCAAAGCAAAATATTGTCGAAAATCAACCGATTTTGTCTAAACTGATACAAAATTCGGTGGTTTGTGTCCGAATACAAAGTTTTCAAATTCTTTAATGTTAGGTTTGCTGCTTCGAACAAAGAATCAACGAAAATATTTTGTTTTAATACAAACAGCAATATAAAATGTCTTTATAGGACAAAACATGATGTTTGGCATCTGTTTAATAAAAATTTACTCGTTTGGAAGCATAGAATCATTCCAAATAAGCTATTCTCGTCGAAACTATAATGTAATTAGTATTTTGTGCTAGAATACAGCGTTTTTGTTAGATTTATTAACAATTTTGTCTATTTTAAGCATTGAAACGAATAGGATTAGCTGCCTTTATCCAAAGTGATACATAAATTGCTCTTTTATGCCAGATTAATACGTTTTTAGTCTGTTCGATATAAGTTTTCTTGTTCAAAGCAAAAGATCGTCTAAAATAAGCCGTTTTTGTTTGAACTGATAAACAATTCAGACTGAGAGTCAACAAAAATAATTTGTTTTAATTCAAACTGATACTTTTTGACCCTATAAGAGTCCTATAAGAGTCCGAGATACGCCGTTCTCGTCAAGTCTATAACGTAATTCGTTTTTTTGTGTCAGAATACGACGTTTTCTGTCTGTTTAACATAATTTTTTAATAATAATAATAATAACAATAATAATAATAATAATAATAATAATAATAATAGTAATAGTAACAAAAGTAATAATAATGTTAATACTTTTAATAAGGAAAAATCAAGCTTATTTTGTGTGTTACATGAGCGTTTTCTCATTTCTATGCAAAAGATCATGTGTGATCTGTGTTTTTAGGCAATCTAAGCCATTTTATAGTTTTTAGGCAAGAAATTGTCTAAAATAAATCACTCATTTTAAAACTGGTATAAAAACATTTACTATACAAAAGTTATAATCGGTTTTTAATAATAATAATAATAATAATATTAACAATAATAATAATAATAATAATAATAGTAATAATAATAATAATAATAATAATAATAATAATAATAATAATAATAATAGTAGTAAATAATAATAATAATAATACTTACAATAATGAATTTCTTTCTAAATTAAAGCTTAGTTTTTCTAAGCAAAAATGAAGCTTATTTTGTGTTATATGAGCGTTTTCTCATTTCTATGCAAGAAATCATCTGTGATCTGTGTTTTTAGGCAAGAAATTGTCTAAAATTAATAACTCATTTTAAAACTGGTGTAAAAACATTTACTATACAAAAGTTATAATCGGTTTTTAATAATAATAATATTAATAATAATAATAATAATAATAATAATAATAATAATAGTAATAATAATAAAAATAATAGTAATAATAATAATAATAAAGATAATAATAATAGTAGTAATAAAAGTAAGCTTAGTTTTCTAAGCAAAAATGAAGCTTATTTTGTGTTATATGAGCGTTTTCTCATTTCTATGCAAGAGATCATCTGTGATCTGTGTTTTTAGGCAAGAAATTGTCTAAAATTAATAACTCATTTTAAAACTGGTATAAAAACATTTACTATACAAAAGTTATAATCGGTTTTTAATAATAATAATATTAATAATAATAATAATAATAATAATAATAATAATAATAATAATAATAATAGTAATAATAATAAAAATAATAGTAATAATAATAATAATAAAAATAATAATAATAGTAGTAATAAAAGTAAGCTTAGTTTTCTAAGCAAAAATGAAGCTTATTTTGTGTTATATGAGCGTTTTCTCATTTCTTTGCAAGAGATCATCTGTGATCTGTGTTTTTAGGCAAGAAATTGTCTAAAATTAATAACTCATTTTAAAACTGGTATAAAAACATTTACTATACAAAAGTTATAATCGGTTTTTAATAATAATAATATTAATAATAATAATAATAATAATAATAATAATAATAATAATAGTAGTAATAAAAGTAAGCTTAGTTTTCTAAGCAAAAATGAAGCTTATTTTATGTTAGATGAGCGTTTTCTCATTTCTATGCAAAAGATCATGTGTGATCTGTGTTTTTAGGCAATCTAAGCCATTTTATAGTTTTTAATATTTAACAAAAATTTGCTTTAAAATAAAATGTTTGAAAAACTGAAATTAAACTAAATTAATTGTGTCTAACACTTTAGTAAAAGAAAAAGGAGGAGACATAAAAGTCACTAAAGTCTTAGAGTTGTCTTTAGTCGTCATATTAATAACAATAACATTTATAATAACAATACTAGTAGTACTAAATTTGCTTATATGCAAGCGCTTAATTAAGGTAACAGTTTTTTTGTTTTTTGCTTATATCTCGAAAACAGTTACTTCTATCAATTTTTAACTTTTCACCAAAATTAAAGGTGATAAAATTTCCTACAAAATAGTTATTTGCATTTTTCATGTAGAACTAACCATAAGCGAGATATAAGTTTGAAAATAATTAATAATTAAAAAAAAATGTGTTTTAACAGAAAATGTGTTGTGATTTAAAATACACTTAATTTATTGGGTCCAATACTTAATTAGAAGAAAAAGGAGGTGACAGAAAATGCTGCATTTTCGTCTTCGTCTCAAACATTGAAAACTGAATTACATTTTTGTTCAGTAACAGTTACAGTTTTCTTATTGATTTTTTGCTTATATCTCGAAAACAGTTACTTCTATCAAATTTTATCATTCTTCCAAGATTAAAGCTGATAAAATTTCCAACAAAATAGTTATTTGCATTTTTCTTGTAGGACCAAGCATAAACGAGTTATAGAGTTGGATATAAATAATATTTAACAAAAATTTGCTTTAAAATAAAATTCTTGAAAAACCGGAATTAAACTAAATTAATTGTGTCTAACACTTTAGTAGAGGAAAAAGGAGAAGACATAAAAGTCACTAAATGTTTCAGAGTCGTCTTTAGTCGCCATATTAATAACAATAACATTAATAATAATAATACTAATAGTACTAAATTTGCTTATATGCAAACGCTTAATTATGGTAACAGTTTTTTGGTTTCTTGCTTATATCTCGAAAACAGTTACTCCTATCAATTTTTATCTCTTTTTCAAAATTAAAGCTGATAAAATTTTCTACAAAATAGTTGTTTGCATTTTTTTGTAGGACCAACCATAAGCGAGTTGAAGAGTTGGATATAAATAATCTTTAACAAAAATTTTCTTTAAAATAAAATGTTTGAAAAACCGATATTAAACCAAATTAATTGGGTCTAACACTTTAGTAGAGGAAAAAGGAGAAGACAAAAGTCACCAAAGTCTTCAGAGTGGTTTTTAGTACTAAATTTGCTTATATGCAAGCGCTTAATTAAGGTTACAGTTTTTTGGTTTCTTGCTTATATCTCGAAAACAGTTACTCCTATCAATTTTTATCTTATTACTAAAATTAAAGCTGATAAAATTTCCTACAAAATAGTTATTTGCATTTTTCTTGTAGGACCAACCATAAGCGAGTTATAGAGTTGGATATAAATAATCTTTAACAAAAATTTGCTTTAAAATAAAATGTTTGAAAAACCGAAATTAAACTAAATTAATTGAGTCTAACACTTTAGTATAGGAAAAAGGAGAAGACATAAAAGTCACCAAAGTCTTGAGAGTCGTTTTTAGTCGTCATATTAATAACAATAACATTAATAATAATAATAGTAATAGTACTAAATTTGCTTATATGCAAGCGCTTTATTAAGGTAACAGTTTTTTGGTTTCTTGCTTATATCTCGAAAACAGTTGCTCCTATCAATTTTTATATTTTCACTAAAATTAAAGCTGATAAAATTTCCTACAAAATAATTTTTTGCATTTTTCTTGTAGGACCAACCATAAGCGAGTTATAGAGTTGGATATAAATAATCTTTAACAAAAATTTGCTTTAAAATAAAATGTTTGAAAAACCGAAATTAAACTAAATTAATTGGGTCTAACACTTTAGTAGAGAAAAAAGGAGAACACATAAAAGTCACTAAAGGTTTCAGAGTCGTCTTTAATCGTCATACTAATAACAATAACCTTAATAATAATAATACTAATAGTACAAAATTTGCTTGTATGCAAACGCTTAATTAAGGTGACAGTTTATTGGTTTCTTGCTTATATCTCGAAAACAGTTGCTCCTATCAATTTTTATATTTTCACTAAAATTAAAGCTGATAAAATTTCCTACAAAATAATTTTTTGCATTTTTCATGTAGGACTAACCATAAGCGAGATATAAGTTTGAAAATAATCAATATTTAAAAAAAAAGTGCTTTAACAAAAAATGTCTTGTGATTTAAAATACACTTAATTTATTGGGTCCAATACTTTATTAGAAGAAAAAGGAGGTGACTTAAAAGTCACTGAAGTCTTCATAGTCGTTTTTAAATGCTGCATTTTCGTCTACGTCTCAAACATTGAAAACTGAATTACATTTTTGTTCAGTAACTGTTACAGTTTTCACTTTGGTTTTTTGCTTATATCTCGAAAACAGTTACTTCTACAAATTTTTATCTTTTCATTAAAATTAAAGCTGATAAAATTTTCTACAAAATAGTTATTTGCATTTCTTTTGTAAGATCAACCATAAGCGAGTTATAGAGTTGGATATAAATAATCTTTAACAAAAATTTGCTTTAAAATAAAATGTTTGAAAAACCGAAATTAAACTAAATTAATTAAGACTAACACTTCAGTGGAGGAAAAAGGGGAAGACATAAAAGTCACCAAAGTCTTGAGAGTCGTTTTTAGTCGTCATATTAATAACAATAACATTAATAATAATAACACTAATAGTACTAAATTTGCTTATATGCAAGCGCTTAATTAAGGTAACAGTTTCTTGCTTATATCTCGAAAACAGTTACTCCTATCAATTTTTATCTTTTTTTAGGATTAAAGCTGATAAAATTTCCTACAAAATAGCTAGTTGCATTTTTCTTGTAGGACCAACCATAAGCGAGTTATAGAGTTGGATATAAATAATCTTTAACAAAAATTTGCTTTGAAATAAAATGTTTGAAAAACCGAAATTAAACTAAATTAATTAAGACTAACACTTTAGTGGAGGAAAAAGGGGAAGACATAAAAGTCACCAAAGTCTTGAGAGTCGTTTTTAGTCGTCATATTAATAACAATAACATTAATAATAATAATACTAATAGTACTAAATTTGCTTATATGCAAGCGCTTAATTAAGGTAACAGTTTCTTGCTTATATCTCGAAAACAGTTACTCCTATCAATTTTTATCTTTTTACTAAAATTAAAGCTGATAAAATTTTCTACAAAATAGTTATTTGCATTTTTCATGTAGGACTAACCATAAGCGAGATATAAGTTTGAAAATAATTAATATTTAAAACAAAAGTGCTTTAACAGGAAATGTCTTGTGATTTAAAATACACTTAATTTATTGGGTCCAATACTTTATTAGAAGAAAAAGGAGGTGACATAAAAGTCACTGAAGTCTTCAGAGTCGTTTTTAAATGCTGCATTTTTGTCATCGTCTCAAACATTGAAAACTGAATTACATTTTTGTTCAGTAACAGTTACAGTTTTCTTATTGGTTTTTTGCTTATATCTCGAAAACAGTTACACCTATCAAATTTTATCTTTCTTTCAAAATTCAAGCTGATAAAATTTCTTACAAAATAGTTATTTGCATGTTTCTTGTAGGATCAACCATAAGCGAGTTATAGAGTTGGATATAAATAATATTTAACAAAAATTTGCTTTAAAATAAAATGTTTGAAAAACTGAAATTAAACTAATTTAATTGTGTCGAACACTTTAGTAGAGGAAAAAGAAAAAGACATAGAAGTCACTAAAGGTTTCAGAGTCGTCTTTAGTCGTCATATTAATAACAATAACATTAATAATAATAATACTAATAGTACTAAATTTGCTTATATGCAAACGCTTAATTAAGGTAACAGTTTTTTGGTTTCTTGCTTATATCTCGAAAACAGTTACTCCTATCAATTTTTATCTTTTTGCTAAAATTAAAGCTGATAAAATTTCCTACAAAATAGTTATTTGCATTTTTCATGTAGGACTAACCATAAGCGAGATATAAGTTTGAAAATAATTAAAATTTAAAAAAAAAAGTGCTTTAACAGAAAATGTCTTGTGATTAAAATACACTTAATTTAATGGGTCCAATACTTTATTAGAAGAAAAAGGAGGTGACATAAAAGTCACCAAAGTCTTGAGAGTGGTTTTTAGTCGTCATATATATATGCAAGCGCTTAATTAAGGTAACAGTTTTTTGGTTTCTTGCTTATATCTCGAAAACAGTTACTCTTATCAATTTTTATCTTTTTTTTTCAAAATTAAAGCTGATAAAATTTCCTACAAAATAGTTATTTGCATTTTTTTTGTAGGACCAACCATAAGCGAGTTATGGAGTTGGATATAAATAATCTTTAACAAAAATTTGCTTTAAAATAAAATGTTTGAAAAACCGAAATTAAACTAAATTAATTAAGACTAACACTTTAGTGGAGGAAAAAGGAGAAGACATAAAAGTCACCAAAGTCTTGAGAGTCGTTTTTAGTCGTCATATTAATAACAATAACATTAATAATAATAATACTAATAGTACTAAATTTGCTTATATGCAAGCGCTTAATTAAGGTAACAGTTTCTTGCTTATATCTCAAAAACAGTTACTTCTATCAATTTTTATCTTATTACTAAAATTAAAGCTGATAAAATTTCCTACAAAATAGTTATTTGCATTTTTCATGTAGGACTAACCATAAGCGAGATATAACTTTAAAAATTATTAATATTTAAAAAAAAAGTGCTTTAACAGAAAATGTCTTGTGATTTAAAATACACTTAATTTATTAGGTTTAATACTTTATTAGAAGAAAAAGGTGGTGACATATAAGTCACTGAAGTCTTCAGAGTCGATTTAAATGCTGCATTTTTGTCTTCGTCTCAAACATTGAAAACTGAATTACATTTTTGTTCAGTAACTGTAACAGTTTTCACTTTGGTTTTTTGCTTATATCTAGAAAACAATTACTCCTATCAATTTTTATCTTTCTATCAAAATTAAAGCTGATAAAATTTCCCACAAAATAGTTATTTGCATTTTTCTTGTAGGACCAACCATAAGCGAGTTATAGAGTTGGATATAAATAATCTTTAACAAAAATTTGCTTTAAAATAAAATGTTTGAAAAACCGATATTACACTAAATTAATTGTGTCTAACACTTTAGTAGAGGAAAAAGGAGATGACATAAAAGTCACCAAAATCTTCAGAGTTGTTTTTAGTACTAAATTTGCTTATATGCAAGCGCTTAATTAAGGTAACAGTTTTTTGGTTTCTTGCTTATATCTCGAAAACAGTTACTCCTATCAATTTTTATCTTTTTACTAAAATTAAAGCTGATAAAATTTCCTACATAATAGTTATTTGCTTTTTTCATGTAGGACTAACCATAAGCGAAATATAAGTTTGAAAATAATTAATATTTAAAAAAAGTGCTTTAACAGAAAATGTCTTGTGATTTAAAATACACTTAATTTATTGGGTCCAATACTTTATTAGAAGAAAAAGGAGGTGACATAAAATCACTGAAGTCTTCAGAGTCGTTTTTAAATGCTGCATTTTCGTCTTCGTCTCAAACATTGAAAACTGAATTACATTTTTGTTCAGGAACAGTTACAGTTTTCTTATTGGTTTTTTGCTTATATCTCGAAAACAGTTACTCCTATCAAATTTTATCTTTTTTCCAAAATTAAAGCTGATAAAATTTCCTACAAAATAGTTATTTACATTTTTCTTGTAGGACCAAGCATAAACGAGTTATAGAGTGGGATATAAATAATATTTAACAAAAATTTGCTTTAAAATAAAATGCTTGAAAAACCGGAATTAAACTAAATTAATTGTGTCTAACACTTTAGTAGAGGAAAAAGGAGAAGACATAAAAGTCACCAAAATCTTCAGAGTTGTTTTTAGTACTAAATTTGCTTATAAGCAAACGCTTAATTAAGGTAACAGTTTTTTGGTTTCTTGCTTATATCTCGAAAACAGTTACTCCTATCAATTTTTATCTTTTTACTAAAATTAAAGCTGATAAAATTTCCTACAAAATAGTAATTTGCATTTTTTATGTAGGACTAACCATAAGCGAGATATAAGTTTGAAAATAAATAATATTTAAAAAAAAAGTTCTTTAACAGAAAATGTCTTGTGATTTAAAATACACTTAATTTAATGAGTCCAATACTTTATTAGAAGAAAAAGGAGGTGACATAAAAGTCACTGAAGTTTTCAGAGTCGATTTTAAATGGTGCATTTTCGTCTTCATCTCAAACATTGAAAACTGAGTTACATTTTTGTTCAGTAACAGTTACAGTTTTTTTATTGGTTTTTTGCTTATATCTCGAAAACAGTTACTCCTATCAATTTTTATCTTTCTTTCAAGATTAAAGCTGATAAAATTTCCTAAAAAATTGTTATTTGCATTTTTCTTGTATGACCAACCATAAGCGAGTTATAGAGTTGGATATAAATAATATTTAACAAAAACTTGCTTTAAAATAAAATGTTTGAAAAACAAAAATTAAACTAAATTAATTGTGTCTAACACTTTAGTTGAGGAAAAAGGAGAAGACATTAAAGTCACTAAAGGTTTCAGAGTCGTCTTTAGTCGTCATATTAATAACAATAACATGAATAATAATAATACTAATAGTACTAAATTTGCTTATATGCAAGCGCTTAATTAAGGTAACAGTTTCTTGCTTATATCTCGAAAACAGTTACTTCTATCAATTTTTATCTTTTTACTAAAATTAAAGCTGATAAAATTTCCTACAAAATAGTTATTTGCATTTTTCATGTAGGACTAACCATAAGCGAGATATAAGTTTGAAAATAATTAATATTTAAAAAAAAGTGCTTTAACAGAAAATGTTTAGTGATTTAAAATACACTTAATTTATTAGGTACAATACTTTATTAGAAGAAAAAGGAGGTGACATATAAGTCACTGAAGTCTTCAGAGTCGATTTTAAATGCTGCATTTTCGTCTTCGTCTCAAACATTGAAAACTGAATTACATTTTTGTTCAGTAACAGTTACAGTTTTCATATTGGTTTTTTGCTTATATCTCGAAAACAGTTACTCCTATCAATTTTTATCTTTCTTTTAAAATTAAAGCTGATAAAATTTCCTACAAAATAGTTATTTGCATTTTTCTTGTAGGACCAACCATAAGCGAGTTATAGAGTTGGATATAAATAATATTTAACAAAAACTTGCTTTAAAATAAAATGTTTGAAAAACTAAAATTAAACTAAATTAATTGTGTCTAACACTTTAGTAGAGGAAAAAGGAGAAGACATAAAAGTCACTAAAGGTTTTAGAGTCGTCTTTAATCGTCATATTAATAACAATAACATTAATAATAATAATACTAATAGTACTAAATTTGCTTACATGCAAACGCTTAATTAAGGTAACAGTTTTTTGGTTTCTTGCTTATATCTCAAAAACAGTTACTTATATCAATTTTTATTTTTTTACAATCATTAAAGCTGATAAAATTTCCTACAAAATAGTTATTTGAATTTTTCATGTAAGACTAACCTTAAGCGAGATATAAGTTTAAAAATTATTAATATTTAAAAAAAAAGTGCTTTAACAGAAAATGCCTTGTGATTTAAATTACACTTAATTTATTGGGTCCAATACTTTATTAGAAGAAAAAGGAGGTGACATAAAAGTCGCTGAAGTCTTCAGAGTCGATTTTAAATGCTGCATTTTCGTCTTCGTCTCAAACATTGAAAACTGAATTACATTTTTGTTCAGTAACTGTAACAGTTTTCACTTTGGTTTTTTGCTTATATCTCGAAAACAATTACTCCAATCAATTTTTATCTATCTTTCAAAATTAAAGCTGATAAAATTTCCAACAAAATAGTTATTTACATTTTTCTTGTAGGACCAAGTATAAACGAGTTATAGAGTTGGATATAAATAATATTTAACAAAAATTTGCTTTACAATAAAATGCTTGAAAAACGGGAATTAAACTAAATTAATTGTGTCTAATACTTTAGTAGAGGAAAAAGGAGAAGACATAAAAGTCACTAAATGTTTGAGAGTCGTCTTTAGTCGTCATATTAATAACAATAACATTAATAATAATAATACTAATAGTACTAAATTTGCTTATATGCAAACGCTTAATTAAAGTAACAGTTTTTTGGTTTCTTGCTTATATCTCGAAAACAGTTACTCCTATCAATTTTTATCTTTTTTTCAGAATTAAAGCTGATAAAATTTTCTACAAAATAGTTATTTGCATTTTTTTGTAGGTCCAACCATAAGCGAGTTATAGAGTTGGATATAAATAATCTTTAACAAAAATTTGCTTTAAAATAAAATGTTTGAAAATCCGATATTAAACTAAATTAATTTGGTCTAACACATTAGTAGAGGAAAAAGGAGAAGACATAAAAGTCACCAAAGTCTTCAGAGTTGTTTTTAGTACAAAATTTGCTTATAAGCAAACGCTTAATTAAGGTAACAGTTTTTTGGTTTCTTGCTTATATCTCGAAAACAGTTACTCCTATCAATTTTTATCGTTTTACTAAAATTAAAGCTGATAAAATTTCCTACAAAATAGTAATTTGCATTTTTTATGTAGGACTAACCATAAGCGAGATATAAGTTTGAAAATAATTAATATTTAAAAAAAAGTGCTTTAACAGAAAATGTCTTGTGATTTAAAATACACTTAATTTAATGAGTCCAATACTTTATTAGAAGAAAAAGGAGGTGACATAAAAGTCACTGAAGTCTTCAGAGTCGATTTTAAATGCTGCATTTTCGTCTTCATCTCAAACATTGAAAACTGAATTACATTTTTGTTCAGTAACAGTTACAGTTTTCTTATTGGTTTCTTGCTTATATCTCGAAAACAGTTACTCCTATCAATTTTTATCTTTCTTTCAAGATTAAAGCTGATAAAATTTCTTACAAAATAGTTATTTGCATTTTTCTTGTAGGACAACCATAAGCGAGTTATAGAGTTGGATATAAATAATATTTAACAAAAACTTGTTTTAAAATAAAATGTTTGAAAAACTAAAATTAAACTAAATTAATTGTGTCTAACACTTTAGTAGAGGAAAAAGGAGAAGACATAAAAGTCACTAATGGTTTCAGAGTCGTCTTTAGTCGTCATATTAATAACAATAACATTAATAATAATAATACTAATAGTACTAAATTTGCTTATATGCAAGCGCTTAATTAAGGTAACAGTTTCTTGCTTATATCTCGAAAACAGTTACTTCTATCAATTTTTATCTTTTTACTAAAATTAAAGCTGATAAAATTTCCTACAAAATAATTATTTGCATTTTTCATGTAGGACTAACCATAAGCGAGATATAAGTTTGAAAATAATTAATATTTAAAAAAAGTGCTTTAACAGAAAATGTTTTGTGATTTAAAATACACTTAATTTATTAGGTCCAATACTTTATTAGAAGAAAAAGGAGGTGACATATAAGTCACTGAAGTCTTCAGAGTCGATTTTAAATGCTGCATTTTCGTCTTCGTCTCAAACATTGAAAACTGAATTACATTTTTGTTCAGTAACAGTTACAGTTTTCTTATTGGTTTTTTGCTTATATCTCGAAAACAGTTACTCCTATCAATTTTTATCTTTCTTTCAAAATTAAAGCTGATAAAATTTCCTACAAAATAATTTTTTGCATTTTTCTTGTAGGACCAACCATAAGCGAGTTATAGAGTTGGATATAAATAATATTTAACAAAAACTTGCTTTAAAATAAAATGTTTGAAAAACTAAAATGAAACTAAATTAATTGTGTCTAACACTTTAGTAGAGGAAAAAGGAGAAGACATAAAAGTCACTAAAGGTTTCAGAGTCGTCTTTAATCGTCATATTAATAACAATAACATTAATAATAATAATACTAATAGTACTAAATTTGCTTACATGCAAACGCTTAATTAAGGTAACAGTTTTTTGGTTTCTTGCTTATATCTCAAAAACAGTTACTTATATCAATTTTTATTTTTTTACAATTAATAAAGCTGATCAAATTTCCTACAAAATAGTTATTTGAATTTTTCATGTAAGACTAACCTTAAGCGAGATATAAGTTTAAAAATTATTAATATTTAAAAAAAAAAGTGCTTTAACAGAAAATGCCTTGTGATTTAAAATACACTTAATTTATTGGGTCCAATACTTTATTAGAAGAAAAAGGAGGTGACATAAAAGTCGCTGAAGTCTTCAGAGTCGATTTTAAATGCTGCATTTTCGTCTTCATCTCAAACATTGAAAACTGAATTACATTTTTGTTCAGTAACTGTAACAGTTTTCACTTTGGTTTTTTGCTTATATCTCGAAAACAATTACTCCAATCAATTTTTATCTATCTTTCAAAATTAAAGCTGATAAAATTTCCAACAAAATAGTTATTTACATTTTTCTTGTAGGACCAAGTATAAACGAGTTATAGAGTTGGATATAAATAATATTTAACAAAAATTTGCTTTACAATAAAATGCTTGAAAAACGGGAATTAAACTAAATTAATTGTGTCTAACACTTTAGTAGAGGAAAAAGGAGAAGACATAAAAGTAACTAAATGTTTGAGAGTCGTCTTTAGTCGTCATATTAATAACAATAACATTAATAATAATAATACTAATAGTACTAAATTTGTTTATATGCAAACGCTTAATTAAGGTAACAGTTTTTTGGTTTCTTGCTTATATCTCGAAAACAGTTACTCCTATCAATTTTTATCTTTTTTTCAGAATTAAAGCTGATAAAATTTTCTACAAAATAGTTATTTGCATTTTTTTGTAGGTCCAACCATAAGCGAGTTATAGAGTTGGATATAAATAATCTTTAACAAAAATTTGCTTTAAAATAAAATGTTTGAAAATCCGATATTAATCTAAATTATTTTGGTCTAACACATTAGTAGAGGAAAAAGGAGACGACATAAAAGTCACCAAAGTCTTCAGAGTTGTTTTTAGTACAAAATTTGCTTATAAGCAAACGCTTAATTAAGGTAACAGTTTTTTGGTTTCTTGCTTATATCTCGAAAACAGTTACTCCTATCAATTTTTATCGTTTTACTAAAATTAAAGCTGATAAAATTTCCTACAAAATAGTAATTTGCATTTTTTATGTAGGACTAACCATAAGCGAGATATAAGTTTGAAAATAATTAATATTTAAAAAAAAGTGCTTTAACAGAAAATGTCTTGTGATTTAAAATACACTTAATTTAATGAGTCCAATACTTTATTAGAAGAAAAAGGAGGTGACATATAAGTCACTGAAGTCTTCAGAGTCGATTTTAAATGCTGCATTTTCGTCTTCGTCTCAAACATTGAAAACTGAATTACATTTTTGTTCAGTAACAGTTACAGTTTTCTTATTGGTTTTTTGCTTATATCTCGAAAACAGTTACTCCTATCAATTTTTATCTTTCTTTCAAAATTAAAGCTGATAAAATTTCCTACAAAATAGTTATTTGCATTTTTCTTGTAGGACCAACCATAAGCGAGTTATAGAGTTGGATATAAATAATATTTAACAAAAATTTGCTTTAATAGTAATAAAAGTAATAATAATAATACTTTTAATAAGGAAAAATAAAGTTTATCTTGTGTGTTACCTGAGCGTTTTCTCATTTCTATGCAAAAGATCATGTGTGATCTGTGTTTTTAGGCAATCTAAGCCATTTTATAGTTTTTAGGCATGAAATTGGCTAAAATTAATCACTCATTTTAAAACTGGTATAAAAACAATACTATACAAAAGTTATAATCGGTTTTTAATAATAATAATTATAATAATAATAATAATAATAATAATAATAATAATAATAATAATAATAATAATAATAGACGAAGACGAAAATGCAGCATTTAAAAACGACTCTGAAGACTTCAGTTACTTTTATGTCATCTTCTTTTTCTTCTAATAAAGTATTGGGCCCAATAAATTAAAAAATATTTATTTGCATTTTTCATGTAGGACTAACCATAAGCGAGATATAAGTTTGAAAATAATTACTATTGTTATTATTGTTATTATTATTATTAACATTATTATTGTTATTATTATTATTATTATTATTATTACTATTATTATTATTATTATTATTACTATTATTATTATTATTATTATTATTATTATTATTATTATTATTACTATTATTTTTATTATTATTATTATTATTATTATTATTGTTATTATTATTATTATTAAAAACTTATATTAAACAGATAGAAAACGTCGTATTCTGACACAAAAAAAACGAATTACGTTATAGACTTGACGAGAACGGCGTATCTCGGACTCTTATAGGACTGTTATAGGGTCAAAAAGTATCAGTTTGGATTAAAACAAATTATTTTTGTTGACTCTCAGTCTGAATTGTTCATCAGTTCAAACAAAACCGGCTTATTTTAGACGATCTTTTGCTTTGAACAAGAAAACTTACATCGAACAGACTAAAAACGTATTAATCTGGCATAAAAGAGCAATTTATGTATCACTTTGGATAAAGGCAGCTAATCCTATTCGTTTCATTGCTTAAAATACACAAAATTGTTGATAAATCTAACAAAAATCCTGTATTCTAGCACCAAATACTAATTACATTATAGTTTCGACGAGAATAGCTTATTTGGAATGGTTCTATGCTTCCAAACGAGTAAATTTTTATTAAACAGATGCCAAACATCATGTTTTGTCCTATAAAGACATTTTATATTGCAGTTTGTATTAAAACAAAATATTTTCGTTGATTCTTTGTTAGAAGCAGCAAACCTAACATTAAAGAATCTGAAAACTTTGTTTTCGGACACAAACCACCGAATTTTGTATCAGTTTAGACAAAAACGGTTGATTTTCGACAATATTTTGCTTTGAACAAGAAAACTTATATCAAACTGACTAAAAACGTCTTATTTTAGCACAAAACAAAAGATTTGCTTCATAGTCTTAACGAGAGCTGTTAATTTCAAACGGTTCTATGCTTTGAAACGAGTAAACTTTCACTGAACAGAGGAAAAACATCTTATTTCGCCATTTAAAAACGATTCATGCCACAGTTTGGATAAAACCCAATTATTTTCGTTAATTCATTGTTACAAACAAGAAACCTTACATCAAAGAAACTGAAAACCCCTTATTCAGGCACAGAAATTCGAATTACGTTTCAGTCTGGACAAAAACTGCTTACTTTAGACTATCCTTTGTTTTGAATACAAAAACTTACATTAAAAAGATTAAAAACGTCTTATTCTGGCTGAAAACTGCAAATTATATATTACTCTAGATAAAAGCAATTTATCCTGATTACTCCTTTACTTAGAATAGAGTAAACTTGTATAAAACTTAATGAAAACTTTAAATTTCGTCTCAAAGAAATAAATTACGTTATAGTTTTGACCAGCACTGTTTATTTCAAACGATTTTATGATTCGAAACTAATGAACTTTTATGGGGCAGATGCAAAACCACATATTACCATATAAAGCGTTGTTTTAAAGCAAATTTTTACGTTTTACAACAAGAAATTTCACGTCAAAGAAACTGAAAACTTCGTATCCATGCACAAATATCGAATTACGTATCAGTTTAGGCAAATACAGATTATTTTAAACGATTCCTTGCTATAAACAAAAAAAATATAATCAAACATATTGAAAACGTCTTATTCTCGAAAATAAAAGCAAATTATGTATCAGCTTTAACAAAAGCGGATTACTCTGTTTGATTCTATGCTTAGAGTAGAGTAAACTACTATAAAACGTAATGAAAACTCTATATTCAGGCTCAAAAGAACAAATTACGTTATAGTTTTGACAAAAAAAAATTATTTCGGACGATTACATACTTCGAAGTAAGCAAACTTTAATTGAACAAGTGCAAAAGCTAATACTTTGCTTTAAAATAACGATTTATGTGGTAATATGGTATTTTGCATCTGTCCTAAAAAAGTTTACTCGTTTCGCTCCATTGAATCATTCGAAATAAATTATTTTGACACAACAACGAAAATAATTTGTTTTTGTTTAAACTGTAACATGTCGTTTTTATAAAACGAACTAAGACGTTTGGCATCTGTTTAGTGAAAGTTTTCTCGTTTGGGGGCATAAAATCGTTTAAAATTAACAGTTCTGGTCAAAACTATAACGTAGATTATTTCTTTGAGACGAAATTTAAAGTTTTCATTAAGTTTTATACAAGTTTGCTCCATTCTAAGCAAAGGAGTAATTAGGATAAACTGCTTTTATTCAAAGTAATACATAATTTGCAGTTTTCAGCCAGAATAAGACGTTTTAATCTTTTTAATGTAAGTTTTTGTATTCAAAACAAAGGATCGTCTAAAGTAAGCAGTTTTTGTCCAGACTGAAACGTTATTCGAATTTCTGTGCCTGAATTAGGTTTTCAGTTACTTTGATGTAAGGTTTCTTGTTTGTAACAATGAATTAACGAAAATAATTGGTTTTCATCCTAACTGTGGCATGAATCGTTTTTAAAAGGCGAAATAAGATGTTTTTCCTCTGTTCAGTGAAAGTTTACTCGTTTCAAAGCATAGAACTGTTTGAAATTAACAGCTCACGTTAAGACTATAACGCAGATCTTTTGTTTTGTGCTAAAATAAGACGTTTTTAGTCAGTTTGATATAAGTTTTCTTGATCAAAGCAAAATATTGTCGAAAATCAACCGTTTTTGTCTAAACTGATACAAAATTCGGTGGTTTGTGTCCGAATACAAAGTTTTCAGATTCTTTAATGTTAGGTTTGCTGCTTCTAACAAAGAATCAACGAAAATATTTTGTTTTAATACAAACTGCAATATAAAATGTCTTTATAGGACAAAACATGATGTTTGGCATCTGTTTAATAAAAATTTACTCGTTTGGAAGCATAGAATCATTCCAAATAAGCTATTCTCGTCGAAACTATAATGTAATTAGTATTTTGTGCTAGAATACAGCGTTTTTGTTAGATTTATTAACAATTTTGTCAATTTTAAGCAATGAAACGAATAGGATTAGCTGCCTTTATCCAAAGTGATACATAAATTGCTCTTTTATGCCAGATTAATACGTTTTTAGTCTGTTCGATATAAGTTTTCTTGTTCAAAGCAAAAGATCGTCTAAAATAAGCCGTTTTTGTTTAAACTGATGAACAATTCAGACTGAGAATCAACAAAAATAATATGTTTTAATCCAAACTGATACTTTTTGACCCTATAAGAGTCCTATAAGGGTCCGAGATACGCCGTTCTCGTCAAGTCTATAACGTAATTCGTATTTTTGTGTCAGAATACGACGTTTTCTGCCTGTTTAATATAATTTTTTAATAATAATAATAATAATAATGACAATAATAATAATAATAATAATAATAATAATAATAATAATAATAATAGTAATAGTAACAAAAGTAATAATAATATTAATACTTTTATTAAGGAAAAATGAAGCTTATTTTGTGTGTTACATGAGCGTTATCTCATTTCTATGCAAAAGATCATGTGTGATCTGTGTTTTTAGGCAATCTAAGCCATTTTATAGTTTTTAGGCAAAAAATTGTTTAAAGTAAATCACTCATTTTAAAACTGGTATAAAAACATTTACTATACAAAAGTTATAATCGGTTTTTAATAATAATAATAATAATAATATAAACAATAATAATAATAATAATAATAATAATAATAGTAATAATAACAATAATAATAATAATAATAATAATAATAGTAGTAAATAATAATAATAATAATACTTATAATAATGAATTTCTTTCTAAATTAAAGCTTAGTTTTTCTAAGCAAAAATGAAGCTTATTTTGTGTTATCTGAGCGTTTTCTCATTTCTATGCAAGAGATCATCTGTAATCTGTGTTTTTAGGCAAGAAATTGTCTAAAATTAATAACTCATTTTAAAATGGTATAAAAACATTTACTATACAAAAGTTATAATCGGTTTTAATAATAATAATATTAATAATAATAATAATAATAATAATAATAATAGTAATAATAATAATAAAAATAATAGTAATAATAATAATAATAATAATAAAAATAATAATAATAGTAGTAATAAAAGTAAGCTTAGTTTTCTAAGCAAAAATGAAGCTTATTTTGTGTTATATGAGCGTTTTCCCATTTCTATGCAAGAGATCATCTGTGATCTGTGTTTTTAGGCAAGAAATTGTCTAAAATTAATAACTCATTTTAAAAGTGGTATAAAAACATTTACTATACAAAAGTTATAATCGGTTTTTAATAATAATAATATTAATAATAATAATAATAATAATAATAATAATAATAATAATAATAATAATAATAATAGTAATAATAATAATAATAAAAATAATAATAATAGTAGTAATAAAAGTAAGCTTAGTTTTCTAAGCAAAAATGAAGCTTATTTTGTGTTATATGAGCGTTTTCTCATTTCTATGCAAGAGATCATCTGTGATCTGTGTTTTTAGGCAAGAAATTGTCTAAAATTAATAACTCATTTTAAAACTGGTATAAAAACATTTACTATACAAAAGTTATATTCGGTTTTTAATAATAATAATATTAATAATAATATTAATAATAATAATAATAATAATAATAATAGTAATAATAATAAAAATAAAAATAATAATAATAATAATAATAATAAAAATAATAATAATAGTAGTAATAAAAGTAAGCTTAGTTTTCTAAGCAAAAATGAAGCTTATTTTGTGTTATATGAGCGTTTTCTCATTTCTATGCAAGATATCATCTGTGATCTGTGTTTTTAGGCAAGAAATTGTCTAAAATTAATAACTCATTTTAAAACTGGTATAAAAACATTTACTATACAAAAGTTATAATCGGTTTTTAATAATAATAATATTAATAATAATAATAATAATAATAATAATAATAATAGTTATAATAATAATAAAAATAATAGTAATAATAATAATAGTAATATTAATAGTAGTAATAAAAGTAAGCTTAGTTTTCTAAGCAAAAATGAAGCTTATTTTGTGTTAGATGAGCGTTTTCTCATTTCAATGCAAAAGATCATGTGTGATGTGTGTTTTTAGGCAATCTAAGCCATTTTATAGTTTTTAAAATTTAACAAAAATTTGCTTTAAAATAAAATGTTTGAAAAACTGAAATTAAACTAAATTAATTGTGTCTAACACTTTAGTAAAGGAAAAAGGAGGAGACATAAAAGTCACTAAAGTCTTAGAGTTGTCTTTAGTCGTCATATTAATAACATTAACATTTATAATAACAATTCGAGTAGTACTAAATTTGCTTATATGCAAGCGCTTAATTAAGGTAACAGTTTTTTGTTTTTTGCTTATATCTCGAAAACAGTTACTTCTATCAATTTTTATCTCTTTTTTAAAATTAAGGCTGATAAAATTTCCTACAAAATAGTTATTTGCATTTTTTTGTAGGACCAACCATAAGCGAGTTATAGAGTTGGATATAAATAATCTTTAACAAAAATTTGCTTTAAAATAAAATGTTTGAAAAACCGATATTAAACCAAATTAATTGGGTCTAACACTTTAGTAGAGGAAAAAGAAGAAGATATAGAAGTCACCAAAGTCTTCAGAGTTGTTTTTAGTACTAAATTTGCTTATATGCAAGCGCTTAATTAAGGTAACAGTTTTTTGGTTTCTTGCTTATATCTCGAAAACAGTTACTCCTATTAATTTTTATCTTATTACTAAAATTAAAGCTGATAAAATTTCCTACAAAATAGTAATTTGCATTTTTCATGTAGGACTAACCATAAGCGAGATGTAAGTTTCAAAATAATTAATATTTAAAAAAAAAGTGCTTTAACAGAAAATGTCTTGTGATTTAAAATACACTTAATTTAATGGGTCCAATACTTTATTAGAAGAAAAAGGAGGTGACCTAAAAGTCACTGAAGTCTTCAGAGTCGATTTTAAATGCTGCATTTTCGTCTTTGTCTCAAACATTGAAAACTGAATTACATTTTTGTTCAGTAACAGTTACAGTTTTCTTATTGGTTTTTTGCTTATATCTCGAAAACAGTTACTCCTATCAATTTTTATCTTTTTTTCAAAATTCAAGCTGATAAAATTTCTTACAAAATAGTTATTTGCATTTTTCTTGTAGGACCAACCATAAGCGCGTTATAGAGTTGGATATAAATAATCTTTAACAAAAATTTGCTTTAAAATAAAATGTTTGAAAAACCGAAACTAAACTAAATTAATTAAGACTAACACTTTAGTAGAGGAAAAAGGAGAAGACATAAAAGTCACCAAAGTCTTGAGAGTTGTTTTTAGTCGTCATATTAATAACAATAACATTAATAATAATAATACTAATATTACTAAATTTGCTTATATGCAAGCGCTTAATTAAGGTAACAGTTTCTTGCTTATATTTCGAAAACAGTTACTCCTATCAATTTTTATGTTTTTACTAAAATTAAAGCTGATAAAATTTCCTACAAAATAGTTATTTGCATTTTTTATGTGGGACTAACCATAAGCGAGATATAAGTTTGAAAATAATTAATATTTAAAAAAAAAGTGCTTTAACAGAAAATGTCTTGTGATTTAAAATACACTTAATTTATTGGGTCCAATACTTTATTAGAAGCAAAAGGAGGTGACATAAAAGTCACTGAAGTCTTCAGAGTCGTTTTTAAATAATGCATTTTCGTCTTCGTCTCAATCATTGAAAACTGAATTACATTTTTGTTTAGTAACTGTAACAGTTTTCACTTTGGTTTTTTGCTTATATCTCGAAAACAATTACTTCTATCAATTTTTATCTTTCTTTCAAAATTAAAGCTGATAAAATTTCCTACAAAATAGTTATGTGCATTTCTTTTGTCAGACTAACCATAAGCGAGTTATAGAGTTGGATATAAATAATCTTTAACAAAAATTTGCTTTAAAATAAAATGTTTGAAAAACCTAAATTAAACTAAATTAATTGAGTCTAACACTTTAGTATAGGAAAAAGGAGAAAACATAAAAAGCACCAAAGTCTTCAGAGTCGTTTTTGGTCGTCATATTAATAACAATAACATTAATAATAATAATACTAATAGTACTAAATTTGCTTATATGCAAGCGCTTTATTAAGGTAACAGTTTTTTGGTTTCTTGCTTATATCTCGAAAACAGTTACTCCTATCAATTTTTATTTTTTTACTAAAATTAAAGCTGATAAAATTTCCTACAAAATAGTTATTTGCACTTTTCTTGTAGGACCAAGCATAAACGAGTTATAGAGTTGGATATAAATAATATTTAACAAAAATTTGCTTTAAAATAAAATGCTTGAAAAACCGGAATTAAACTAAATTAATTGTGTCTAACACTTTAGTAGAGGAAAAAGGAGAAGACATAAAAGTCACTAAATGCTTCAGAGTCGTCTTTAGTCGTCATATTAATAACAATAACATTAATAATAATAATACTAATAGTACAAAATTTGCTTAAATGCAAACGCTTAATTAAGGTGACAGTTTTTTGGTTTCTTGCTTATATCTCGAAAACAGTTACTCCTATCAATTTTTATCTTTTTACTAAAATTAAAGCTGATAAAATTTCCTACAAAATAGTTTTTTGCATTTTTCATGTAGGACTAACCATAAGCGAGATATAAGTTTGAAAATAATCAATATTTAAAAAAAAAGTGCTTTAACAAAAAATGTCTTGTGATTTAAAATACACTTAATTTATTGGGTCCAATACTTTATTAGAAGAAAAAGGAGATGACTTAAAAGTCACTGAAGTCTTCAGAGTGGTTTTTAAATGCTGCATTTTCGTCTACGTCTCAAACATTGAAAACTAAATTACATTTTTGTTCAGTAACTGTTACAGTTTTCAATTTGGTTTTTTGCTTATATCTCGAAAACAGTTACTCCTATCAATTTTTATCTTTTTTTTCAATATTCAAGCTGATAAAATTTCCTACAAAATAGTTATTTGCATTTTTCTTGTAGGACCAACCATAAGCGCGTTATAGAGTTGGATATAAATAATCTTTAACAAAAATTTGCTTTAAAATAAAATGTTTGAAAAACCGAAACTAAACTAAATTAATTAAGACTAACACTTTAGTAGAGGAAAAAGGAGAAGACATAAAAGTCACCAAAGTCTTGAGAGTCGTTTTTAGTCGTCATATTAATAACAATAACATTAATAATAATAATACTAATATTACTAAATTTGCTTATATGCAAGCGCTTAATTGAGGTAACAGTTTCTTGCTTATATTTCGAAAACAGTTACTCCTATCAATTTTTATCTTTTTACTAAAATTAAAGCTGATAAAATTTCCTACAAAATAGTTATTTGCATTTTTCTTGTAGGACCAAGTATAAGCGAGTTATAAAGATGGATATAAATAATATTTAACAAAAATTTGCTTTAAAATAAAATGTTTGAAATACTGAAATTAAACTAAATTAATTGTGTCTAACACTTTAGTAGAGGAAAAAGGAGGACACATAAAAGTCACTAAAGGTTTCAGAGTCGTCTTTAATCGTCATACTAATAACAACAACATTAATAATAATAATACTAATAGTACTAAATTTGCTTGTATGCAAACGCATAATTAAGGTGACAGTTTTTTGGTTTCTTGCTTATATCTCGAAAACAGTTACTCCTATCAATTTTTATCTTTTTACTAAAATTAAAGCTGATAAAATTTTCTACAAAATAGTTTTTGCATTTTTCATGTAGGACTAACCATAAGCGAGATATAAGTTTGAAAATAATCAATATTTAAAAAAAAGTGCTTTAACAAAAAATGTCTTGTGATTTAAAATACACTTAATTTATTGGGTCCAATACTTTATTAGAAGAAAAAGGAGGTGACTTAAAAGTCACTGAAGTCTTCAGAGTCGTTTTTAAATGCTGCATTTTCGTCTACGTCTCAAACATTGAAAACTGAATTACATTTTTGTTCAGTAACAGTTACAGTTTTCTTATTGGTTTTTTGCTTATATCTCGAAAACAGTTACTCCTATCAATTTTTATCTTTTTTTAAAAATTCAAGCTGATAAAATTTCCTACAAAATAGTTATTTGTATTTTTCTTGTAGGACCAACCATAAGCGAGTTATAGAGTTAGATATAAATAATCTTTAACAAAAATTTGCTTTAAAATAAAATGTTTGAAAAACCGAAATTAAACTAAATTAATTAAGACTAACACTTTAGTAGAAGAAAAAGGAGAAGACATAAAAGTTACCAAAGTCTCGAAAGTAGTTTTTAGTCGTCATATTAATAACAATAACATTAATAATAATAATACTAATATTACTAAATTTGCTTATATGCAAGCGCTTAATTAAGGTAACAGTTTCTTGCTTATATCTCGAACACAGTTACTTCTATCAATTTTTATTTTTTTACTAAAATTAAAGCTGATAAAATTTCCTACAAAATAGTTATTTGCATTTTTCTTGTAGGACCAAGTATAAGCGAGTTATAAAGATGGATATAAATAATATTTAACAAAAATTTGCTTTAAAATAAAATGTTTGAAAAACCTAAATTAAACTAAATTAATTGAGTCTAACACTTTAGTATAGGAAAAGGGAGAAAACATGAAAGTCACCAAAGTCTTCAGAGTCGTTTTTGGTCGTCATATTAATAACAATAACATTAATAATAATAAAACTAATAGTACTAAATTTGCTTATATGCAAGCGCTTTATTAAGGAAACAGTTTTTTGGTTTCTTGCTTATATTTCGAAAACAGTTACTCCTATCAATTTTTATCTTTTTACTAAAATTAAAGCTGATAAATATTCCTACAAAATAGTTATTTGCATTTTTCTTGTAGGACCAAGTATAAGCGAGTTATAAAGATGGATATAAATAATATTTATCAAAAATTTGCTTTAAAATAAAATGTTTGAAATACTGAAATTAAACTAAATTAATTGTGTCTAACACTTTAGTAGAGGAAAAAGGAGGACACATTAAAGTCACTAAAGGTTTCAGAGACGTCTTTAATCGTCATACTAATAACAATAACATTAATAATATTAATACTAATAGTACTAAATTTGCTTGTATGCCAACGCTTAATTAAGGTGACAGTTTTTTGGTTTCTTGCTTATATCTCGAAAACAGTTACTCCTATCAATTTTTATCTTTTTTTCAAAATTCAAGCTGATAAAATTTCCTACAAAATAGTTATTTGCATTTTTCTTGTAGGACTAACCATAAGCGAGTTAAAGAGTTGGATATAAATAATCTTTAACAAAAATTTGCTTTAAAATAAAATGTTTGAAAAACCGAAATTAAACTAAATTAATTAAGACTAAGGGTCTAATTTCAAGTTTGGTCGCAAAGTTGCGCGGGTCGTAGTTGCATAGCAGCAACGAATGACATTGCTAGATTTGCGCCGTTGCTATAACAATTACCGATTTGCACCGGTCGTAAGTCAACTTGAAATTAGGCTCTAACACTTTAGTAGAAGAAAAAGGAGAAGACATAAAAGTCATCAAAGTCTCGAAAGTCGTTTTTAGTCGTCATATTAATAACAATAACATTAATAATAATAATACTAATATTACTAAATTTGCTTATATGCAAGCGCTTAATTAAGGTAACAGTTTCTTGCTTATATCTCGAAAACAGATACTTCTATCAATTTTTATTTTTTTACTAAAATTAAAGCTGATAAAATTTCCTACAAAATAGTTATTTGCATTTTTCTTGTAGGACCAAGTATAAGCGAGTTATAAAGATGGATATAAATAATATTTAACAAAAATTTGCTTTAAAATAAAATGTTTGAAAAACCTAAATTAAACTAAATTAATTGAGTCTAACACTTTAGTATAGGAAAAGAGAGAAAACATAAAAGTCACCAAAGTCTTCAGAGTCGTTTTTGGTCGTCATATTAATAACAATAACATTAATAATAATAAAACTAATAGTACTAAATTTGCTTATATGCAAGCGCTTTATTAAGGTAACAGTTTTTTGGTTTCTTGCTTATATCTCGAAAACAGTTACTCCTATCAATTTTTATCTTTTTACTAAAATTAAAGCTGATAAAATTTCCTACAAAATAGTTATTTGCATTTTTCTTGTAGGACCAAGTAGAAGCGAGTTATTAAGATGGATATAAATAATATTTAACAAAAATTTGCTTTAAAATAAAATGTTTGAAATACTGAAATTAAACTAAATTAATTGTGTCTAACACTTTAGTAGAGGAAAAAGGAGGACACATAAAAGTCACTAAAGGTTTCAGAGACGTCTTTAATCGTCATACTAATAACAATAACATTAATAATAATAAAACTAATAGTACTAAATTTGCTTATATGCAAGCGCTTTATTAAGGTAACAGTTTTTTGGTTTCTTGCTTATATCTCGAAAACAGTTACTCCTATCAATTTTTATCTTTTTACTAAAATTAAAGCTGATAAAATTTCCTACAAAATAGTTATTTGCATTTTTCTTGTAGGACCAAGTAGAAGCGAGTTATTAAGATGGATATAAATAATATTTAACAAAAATTTGCTTTAAAATAAAATGTTTGAAATACTGAAATTAAACTAAATTAATTGTGTCTAACACTTTAGTAGAGGAAAAAGGAGGACACATAAAAGTCACTAAAGGTTTCAGAGTCGTCTTTAATCGTCATACTAATAACAACAACATTAATAATAATAATACTAATAGTACTAAATTTGCTTGTATGCAAACGCTTAATTAAGGTGACAGTTTTTTGGTTTCTTGCTTATATCTCGAAAACAGTTACTCCTATCAATTTTTATCTTTTTACTAAAATTAAAGCTGATAAAATTTCCTACAAAATAGTTTTTGCATTTTTCATGTAGGACTAACCATAAGCGAGATATAAGTTTGAAAATAATCAATATTTAAAAAAAAGTGCTTTAACAAAAAATGTCTTGTGATTTAAAATACACTTAATTTATTGGGTCCAATACTTTATTAGAAGAAAAAGGAGGTGACTTAAAAGTCACTGAAGTCTTCAGAGTCGTTTTTAAATGCTGCATTTTCGTCTACGTCTCAAACATTGAAAACTGAATTACATTTTTGTTCAGTAACAGTTACAGTTTTCTTATTGGTTTTTTGCTTATATCTCGAAAACAGTTACTCCTATCAATTTTTATCTTTTTTTAAAAATTCAAGCTGATAAAATTTCCTACAAAATAGTTATTTGTATTTTTCTTGTAGGACCAACCATAAGCGAGTTATAGAGTTAGATATAAATAATCTTTAACAAAAATTTGCTTTAAAATAAAATGTTTGAAAAACCGAAATTAAACTAAATTAATTAAGACTAACACTTTAGTTGAAGAAAAAGGAGAAGACATAAAAGTTACCAAAGTCTCGAAAGTTGTTTTTAGTCGTCATATTAATAACAATAACATTAATAATAATAATACTAATATTACTAAATTTGCTTATATGCAAGCGCTTAATTAAGGTAACAGTTTCTTGCTTATATCTCGAACACAGTTACTTCTATCAATTTTTATTTTTTTACTAAAATTAAAGCTGATAAAATTTCCTACAAAATAGTTATTTGCATTTTTCTTGTAGGACCAAGTATAAGCGAGTTATAAAGATGGATATAAATAATATTTAACAAAAATTTGCTTTAAAATAAAATGTTTGAAAAACCTAAATTAAACTAAATTAATTGAGTCTAACACTTTAATATAGGAAAAGGGAGAAAACATAAAAGTCACCAAAGTCTTCAGAGTCGTTTTTGGTCGTCATATTAATAACAATAACATTAATAATAATAAAACTAATAGTACTAAATTTGCTTATATGCAAGCGCTTTATTAAGGTAACAGTTTTTTGGTTTCTTGCTTATATTTCGAAAACAGTTACTCCTATCAATTTTTATCTTTTTACTAAAATTAAAGCTGATAAATATTCCTACAAAATAGTTATTTGCATTTTTCTTGTAGGACCAAGTATAAGCGAGTTATAAAGATGGATATAAATAATATTTAACAAAAATTTGCTTTAAAATAAAATGTTTGAAATACTGAAATTAAACTAAATTAATTGTGTCTAACACTTTAGTAGAGGAAAAAGGAGGACACATAAAAGTCACTAAAGGTTTCAGAGACGTCTTTAATCGTCATACTAATAACAATAACATTAATAATATTAATACTAATAGTACTAAATTTGCTTGTATGCCAACGCTTAATTAAGGTGACAGTTTTTTGGTTTCTTGCTTATATCTCGAAAACAGTTACTCCTATCAATTTTTATCTTTTTACTAAAATTAAAGCTGATAAAATTTCCTACAAAATAGTTATTTGCATTTTTCATGTAGGGCTAACCATAAGCGAGATATAAGTTTGAAAATAATTAATATTTAAAAAAAAAGTGCTTTAACAGAAAATGTCTTGTAATTTAAAATACACTTAATTTATTGGGTCCAATACTTTATTAGAAGAAAAAGGAGGTGACATAAAAGTCACTGAAGTCTTCAGAATCGTTTTTAAATGATGCATTTTCGTCTTCGTCTCAAACATTGAAAACTGAATTACATTTTTGTTCAGTAACTGTAACAGTTTTCACTTTGGTTTTTTGCTTATATCTCGAAAACAATTACTCCTATCAATTTTTATCTTTCTTTCAAAATTAAAGCTGATAAAATTTCCTACAAAATAGTTATTTGCATTTCTTTTGTAAGACTAACCATAAGCGAGTTATAGAGTTGGATATAAATAATCTTTAACAAAAATTTGCTTTAAAATAAAATGTTTGAAAAACCTAAATTAAACTAAATTAATTGAGTCTAACACTTTAGTATAGGAAAAAGGAGAAGACATAAAAGTCACCAAAGTCTTCAGAGTCGTTTTTGGTCTTCATATTAATAACAATAACATTAATAATAATAATACAAATAGTACTAAATTTGCTTATATGCAAACGCTTAATTAAGGTAACAGTTTTTTGGTTTCTTGCTTATATCTCGAAAACAGTTACTTCTATCAATTTTTATCTTTTAACTAAAATTAAAGCTGATAAAATTTCCTACAAAATAGTTATTTGCATTTTTCAGGTAGGACTAACCATAAGCGAGATATAAGTTTGAAAATAATTAATATTTAAAAAAAAGTGCTTTAACAGGAAATGTCTTGTGATTTAAATTACACTTAATTTTATGGGTCCAATACTTTATTAGAAGAAAAAGGAGGTGACATAAAAGTCACTGAAGTCTTCAGAGTCGTTTTTAAATGATGCATTTTCGTCTTCGTCTCAAACATTGAAAACTGAATTACATTTTTGTTCAGTAACAGTTACAGTTTTCTTATTGGTTTTTTGCTTATATCTCGAAAACAATTCCTTCTATCAATTTTTATTTTTTTACTAAAATTAAAGCTGATAAAATTTCCTACAAAATAGTTATTTGCATTTTTCATGTAGGGCTAACCATAAGCGAGATATAAGTTTGAAAATAATTGATATTTAAAAAAAAAGTGCTTTAACAGAAAATGTCTTGTAATTTAAAATACACTTAATTTATTGGGTCCAATACTTTATTAGAAGAAAAAGGAGGTGACATAAAAGTCACTGAAGTCTTCAGAGTCGTTTTTAAATGATGCATTTTCGTCTTCGTCTCAAACATTGAAAACTGAAATACATTTTTGTTCAGTAACAGTTACAGTTTTCTTATTGGTTTTTTGCTTATATCTCGAAAACAGTTACTCCTATCAATTTTTATCTTTTTTTTAAAATTCAAGCTGATAAAATTTCCTACAAAATAGTTATTTGCATTTTTCTTGTAGGACCAACCATAAGCGCGTTATAGAGTTGGATATAAATAATCTTTAACAAAAATTTGCTTTAAAATAAAATGTTTGAAAAACCGAAACTAAACTAAATTAATTAAGACTAACACTTTAGTAGAGGAAAAAGGAGAAGACATAAAAGTCACCAAAGTCTTGAGAGTCGTTTTTAGTCGTCATATTAATAACAATAACATTAATAATAATAATACTAATATTACTAAATTTGCTTATATGCAAGCGCTTAATTAAGGTAACAGTTTCTTGCTTATATTTCGAAAACAGTTACTCCTATCAATTTTTATCTTTTTACTAAAATTAAAGCTGATAAAATTTCCTACAAAATAGTTATTTGCATTTTTTATGTAGGACTAACCATAAGCGAGATATAATTTTGAAAATAATTAATATTTAAAAAAAAAAGTGCTTTAACAGAAAATGTCTTGTGATTTAAAATACACTTAATTTATTGGGTCCAATACTTTATTAGAAGAAAAAGGAGGTGACTTAAAAGTCACTGAAGTCTTCAGAGTCGTTTTTAAATGCTGCATTTTCGTCTACGTCTCAAACATTGAAAACTGAAATACATTTTTGTTCAGTAACTGTTACAGTTTTCACTTTGGTTTTTTGCTTATATCTCGAAAACAGTTACTTCTATAAATTTTTATCTTTCCTTAAAAATTAAAGCTGATAAAATTTCCTACAAAATAGTTTTAGCATTTTTTTTGTAGGACCAACCATAAGCGAGTTATAGAGTTTGATATAAATAATCTTTAACAAAAATTTGCTTTAAAATAAAATGTTTGAAAAACCGAAATTAAACTAAATTAATTGGGTCTAACACTTTAGTAGAGGAAAAAGGAGAACACATAAAAGTCACTAAAGGTTTCAGAGTTGTCTTTAATCGTCATACTAATAACAATAACCTTAATAATAATAATACTAATAGTACTAAATTTGCTTGTATGCAAACGCTTAATTAAGGTGACAGTTTTTTGGTTTCTTGCTTATATCTCGAAAACAGTTGCTCCTATCAATTTTTATCTTTTTACTAAAATTAAAGCTGATAAAATTTCCTAGAAAATAATTTTTTGCATTTTTCATGTAGGACTAACCATAAGCGAGATATAAGTTTGAAAATAATCAATATTTAAAAAAAAAGTGCTTTAACAAAAAATGTCTTGTGATTTAAAATACACTTAATTTATTGGGTCCAATACTTTATTAGAAGAAAAAGGAGGTGACTTAAAAGTCACTGAAGTCTTCAGAGTCGTTTTTAAATGCTGCATTTTTGTCTACGTCTCAAACATTGAAAACTGAATTACATTTTTTTCAGTAACTGTTACAGTTTTCACTTTGGTTTTTTGCTTATATCTCGAAAACAGTTACTCCTATAAATTTTTATCTTTTCTTTAAAATTAAAGCTGATAAAATTTCCTACAAAATAGTTATTTGCATTTCTTTTGTAAGACCAACCATAAGCGAGTTATAGAGTTGGATATAAATAATCTTTAACAAAAATTTGCTTTAAAATAAAATGTTTGAAAAACCGAAATTAAACTAAATTAATTGGGTCTAACACTTTAGTAGAGGAAAAAGGAGTAGACGTAAAAGTCCCCAAAGTCTTCAGAGTCGTTTTTAATCGTCATATTAAAAACAATAACATTAATAATAATAATACTAATAGTACTAAATTTGCTTATATGCAAACGCTTAATTAAGGTAACAGTTTTTTGGTTTCTTGCTAATATCTCGAAAACAGTTACTCCTATCAATTTTTATTTTTTTACTAAAATTAAAGCTGATAAAATTTCCTACAAAATAGTTATTTGCATTTTTCATGTAGGACTAACCATAAGCGAGATATAAGTTTGAAAATAATTAATATTTAAAAAAAAAGTGCTTTAACAGAAAATGTCTTGTGATTTAAAATACACTTAATTTATTGGGTCCAATACTTTATTAGAAGAAAATGGAGGTGACATAAAAGTCACTGAAGTCTTCAGAGTCGTTTTTAAATGCTGCATTTTCGTCTTCGTCTCAAACATTGAAAACTGGATTACATTTTTGTTCAGTAACAGTCACAGTTTTCTTATTGGTTATTTGCTTATATCTCGAAAACAGTTACTCCTATCAAATTTTATCTTTCTTCCAAAATTAAAGCTGATAAAATTTCCTACAAAATAGTTATTTGCATTTCTTTTGTAAGACCAACCATAAGCGAGTTATAGAGTTGGATATAAATAATCTTTAACAAAAATTTGCTTTAAAATAAAATGTTTGAAAAACCGAAATTAAACTAAATTAATTGGGTCTAACACTTTAGTAGAGGTAAAAGGAGTAGACGTAAAAGTCCCCAAAGTCTTCAGAGTCGTTTTTAATCGTCATATTAAAAACAATAACATTAATAATAATAATACTAATAGTACTAAATTAGCTTATATGCAAACGCTTAATTAAGGTAACAGTTTTTTGGTTTCTTGCTAATATCTCGAAAACAGTTACTCCTATCAATTTTTATCTTTTTACTAAAATTAAAGCTGATAAAATTTCCTACAAAATAGTTATTTGCATTTTTTATGTAGGACTAACCATAAGCGAGATATAAGTTTGAAAATAATTAATATTTAAAAAAAAAGTGCTTTAACAGAAAATGTCTTGTGATTTAAAATACACTTAATTTATTGGGTCCAATACTTTATTAGATGAAAATGGAGGTGACATAAAAGTCACTGAAGTCTTCAGAGTCGTTTTTAAATGCTGCATTTTCGTCTTCGTCTCAAACATTGAAAACTGGATTACATTTTTGTTCAGTAACAGTCACAGTTTTCTTATTAGTTATTTGCTTATATCTCGAAAACAGTTACTCCTATCAAATTTTATCTTTTTTCCAAAATTAAAGCTGATAAAATTTCCAACAAAATAGTTATTTACATTTTTCTTGTAGGACCAAGCATAAACGAGTTATAGAGTTGGATATAAATAATATTTAACAAAAATTTGCTTTAAAATAAAATGCTGGAAAAACCGGAATTAAACTAAATTAATTGTGTCTAACACTTTAGTAGAGGAAAAAGGAGAAGACATAAAAGTCACTAAATGTTTCAGAGTCGTCTTTAGTCGTCATATTAATAACAATAACATTAATAATAATAATACTAATAGTACTAAATTTGCTTATATGCAAACGTTTAATTAAGGTAACAGTTTTTTGGTTTCTTGCTTATATCTCGAAAACAGTTACTCCTATCAATTTTTATATTTTTTTCAAAATTAAAGCTGATAAAATTTCCTACAAACTAGTTATTTACATTTTTTTGTAGGACCAACCATAAGCGAGTTATAGAGTTGGATATAAGTAATCTTTAACAAAAATTTGCTTAAAATAAAATGTTTGAAAAACCGATATTAAACTAAATTAATTGGGTCTAACACTTTAGTATAGGAAAAAGGAGAAGATATAAAAGTCACCAAAGTCTTCAGAGTTGTTTTTAATACTAAATTTGCTTATATGCAAGCGCTTAATTAAGGTAACAGTTTTTTGGTTTCTTGCTTATATCTCGAAAACAGTTACTCCTATCAATTTTTATCTTTTTACTAAAATTAAAGCTGATAAAATTTCCTACAAAATAGTAATTTGCATTTTTTATGTAGGACTAACCATAAGCGAAAAATAAGTTTGATAATAATTAATATTTAAAAAAAAGTGCTTTAACAGAAAATGTCTTGTGATTTAAAATAGACTTAATTTAATGGGTCCAATACATTATTAGAAGAAAAAGGAGGTGACATAAAAGTCACTGAAGTCTTCAGAGTCGATTTTAAATGCTGCATTTTCGTCTTCGTCTCAAAAATTGAAAATTGAATTACATTTTTGTTCTGTAGCAGTTACAGTTTTCTTATTGGTTTTTTGCTTATATCTCGAAAACAGTTACTTTTATCAATTTTTATCTTTTTTTTAGGATTAAAGCTGATAAAATTTCCTACAAAATAGCTACTTGCATTTTTCTTGTAGGACCAACCATAAGCGAGTTATAGAGTTGGATATAAATTATCTTTAACAAAAATTTGCTTTAAAATAAAATGTTTAAAAAACCGAAATTAAACTAAATTAATTAAGACTAACACTTTAGTGGAGGAAAAAGGGGAAGACATAAAAGTCACCAAAGTCTTGAGAGTCGTTTTTAGTCGTCATATTAATAACAATAACATTAATAATAATAATACTAATAGTACTAAATTTGCTTATATGCAAGCGCTTAATTAAGGTAACTGTTTCTTGCTTATATCTCGAAAACAGTTACTTCTATCAATTTTTATTTTATTACTAAAATTAAAGCTGATAAAATTTACTACAAAATAGTTATTTGCACTTTTCATGTAGAACTAACCATAAGCGAGATATAAGTTTGATAATAATTAATATTTAAAAAAAAAGTGCTTTAACAGAAAATGTCTTGTGATTTAAAATACACTTAATTTATTGGGTCCAATACTTTATTAGAAGAAAATGGAGGTGACATAAATGTCACTGAAGTCTTCAGAGTCGTTTTTAAATGCTGCATTTTCGTCTTCGTCTCAAACATTGAAAACTGGATTACATTTTTGCTCAGTAACAGTCACAGTTTTCTTATTGGTTATTTGCTTATATCTCGAAAACAGTTACTCCTATCAAATTTTATCTTTCTTCCAAAATTAAAGCTGATAAAATTTCCAACAAAATAGTTATTTACATTTTTCTTGTAGGACCAAGCATAAACGAGTTATAGAGTTGGATATAAATAATATTTAACAAAAATTTGCTTTAAAATAAAATGCTGGAAAAACCGGAATTAAACTAAATTAATTGTGTCTAACACTTTAGTAGAGGAAAAAGGAGAAGACATAAAAGTCACTAAATGTTTCAGAGTCGTCTTTAGTCGTCATATTAATAACAATAACATTAATAATAATAATACTAATAGTACTAAATTTGCTTGTATGCAAACGCTTAATTAAGGTAACAGTTTTTTGGTTTCTTGCTTATATCTCGAAAACAGTTACTCCTATCAATTTTTATCTTTTTGCTAAAATTAAAGCTGATAAAATTTTTTACAAAATAGTTATTTGCATTTTTCATGTAGGACTAACCATAAGCGAGATATAAGTTTGATAATAATTAATATTAAAAAAAAAGTGCTTTAAAAGAAAATGTCTTGTGATTAAAATACACTTAATTTAATGGGTCCAATACTTTATTAGAAGAAAAAGGAGGTGACATAAAAGTCACCAAAGTCTTGAGAGTGGTTTTTAGTCGTCATATATATATGCAAGCGCTTAATTAAGGTAACAGTTTTTTGGTTTCTTGCTTATATCTCGAAAACAGTTACTCTTATCAATTTTTATCTTTTTTTTTCAAAACTAAAGCTGATAAAATTTCCTACAAAATAGTTATTTGCATTTTTCTTGTAGGACCAACCATAAGCGAGTTATGGAGTTGGATATAAATAATCTTTAACAAAAATTTGCTTTAAAATAAAATGTTTGAAAAACCGAAATTAAACTAAATTAATTAAGACTAACACTTTAGTGGAGGAAAAAGGAGAAGACATAAAAGTCACCAAAGTCTTGAGAGTCGTTTTTAGTCGTCATATTAATAACAATAACATTAATAATAATAATACTAATAGTACTAAATTTGCTTATATGCAAGCGCTTAATTAAGGTAACAGTTTCTTGCTTATATCTCGAAAACAGTTACTTCTATCAATTTTTATCTTATTACTAAAATTAAAGCTGATAAAATTTCCTACAAAATAGTTATTTGCATTTTTCATGTAGGACTAACCATAAGCGAGATATAACTTTAAAAATTATTAATATTTAAAAAAAAAGTGCTTTAACAGAAAATGTCTTGTGATTTAAAATACACTTAATTTATTAGGTTTAATACTTTATTAGAAGAAAAAGGTGGTGACATATAAGTCACTGAAGTCTTCAGAGTCGATTTAAATGCTGCATTTTTGTCTTCGTCTCAAACATTGAAAACTGAATTACATTTTTGTTCAGTAACTGTAACAGTTTTCACTTTGGTTTTTTGCTTATATCTCGAAAACAATTACTCCCATCAATTTTTAACTTTCTATCAAAATTAAAGCTGATAAAATTTCCTACAAATTAGTTATTTGCATTTTTCTTGTAGGACCAACCCATAAGCGAGTTATAGAGTTGGATATAAATAATCTTTAACAAAAATTTGCTTTAAAATAAAATGTTTGAAAAACCGATATTAAACTAAATTAATTGTGTCTAACACTTTAGTAGAGGAAAAAGGAGACGACATAAAAGTCACCAAAGTCTTTAGAGTTGTTTTTAGTACTAAATTTGCTTATATGCAAGCGCTTAATTAAGGTAACAGTTTTTTGGTTTCTTGCTTATATCTCGAAAACAGTTACTCCTATCAATTTTTATCTTTTTACTAAAATTTTTACTAAAATTAAAGTGACAGTAAATGCTGCATTTTCGTCTTCGTCTCAAACATTGAAAACTGTATTACATTTAAGACTTTAGTGACTTTTATGTCTCCTCCTTTTTCCTCTACTAAAGTGTTAGACACGATTAATTTTGTTTAATTTCAGTTTTTCAAACATTTTATTTTAAAGCAAATTTTTGTTAAATATTAAAAACTATAAAATGGCTTAGTTGCCTAAAAACACAGATCACACATGATCTTTCGCATAGAAATGAGAAAACGCTCATGTAACACACAAAATAAGCTCTATTTTTCCTTATTAAAAGTATTATTATTATTATTACTTTTGTTTCTATTACTATTATTATTATTATTATTATTATTGTTAATATTATTATTATTATTATATTTATATTATTATTATTATTAACTTTTGTATAGTAAAAACACAGATCACAGATGATCTCTTGCATAGAAATGAGAAAACGCTCATATAACACAAAATAAGCTTCATTTTTGCTTAGAAAACTAAGCTTACTTTTATTACTATTATTATTATTTTTATTATTAATATTATTATTATTATTATTATTATTATTATTATTATTAATATTATTATTATTATTATTATTGTTATTATTATTGTTAATATTATTATTATTATTATTATTATTATTAAGAACCGATTATAACTTTTGTATAGTAAATGTTTTTATACCAGTTTTAAAATGAGTTATTAATTTTAGACAATTTCTTGCCTAAAAACACAGATCACAGATAATTTCTTGCATAGAAATGAGAAAACATTCATATAACACACAAAATAAGCTTCATTTTTGCTTAGAAAACTAAGCTTACTTTTTTTATTATTATTATTATTATTATTATTACTATTATTTTTATTATTATTATTACTAATATTATTATTATTATTATTATTATTATTATTATTAATATTATTATTATTAAAAACAGATTTTAACTTTTGTATAGTAAATGTTTTTATACCAGTTTTAAAATGAGTTATTAATTTTAGACAATTTCTTGCCTAAAAACTATAAAATTGCTTAGATTGCCTAAAAACACAGATCACACATGATCTTTTGCATAGAAATGAGAAAACGCTCATGTAACACACAAAATAAGCTTCATTTTTCCTTATTAAAAGTATTATTATTATTATTACTATTATTATTATTATTATTATTATTATTATTATTATTATTATTATTATTATTATTATTATTATTATTAACTTTTGTGTAGTAAATGTTTTTATACCAGTTTTAAAATGAGTTAATAATTTTAGACAATTTCTTGCCTAAAAACACAGATAACAGATGATTTCTTGCATAGAAACGAGAAAACGCTCATATAACACACAAAATAAGCTTTATTTTTGCTTAGAAAACTAAGCTTACTTTTATTACTATTATTAATTTTATTATTATTATTATTATTATTATTATTATTATTGTTATTATTATTATTATTATTATTAAAAAATTATATTAAACAGACAGAATACGTCGTATTCTGACACAAAAAAACGAATTACGTTATAGACTTGACGAGAACGGCGTATCTCGGACTCTTATAGGACTCTTATAGGGTCAAAAAGTATCAGTTTGGATTAAAACAAATTATTTTTGTTGACTCTCAGTCTGAATTGTTCATCAGTTCAAACAAAAACGATTTGTTTTAGACGATCTTTTGCTTTGAACAAGAAAACTTACATCGAACAGACTAAAAACGTATTAATCTGGCATAAAAGAGCAATTTATGTATCACTTTGGATAAAGGCAGCTAATCCTATTCGTTTCATTGCTTAAAATAGACAAAATTGTTTATAAATCTAACAAAAACGCTGTATTCTAGCACAAAATACTAATTACATTATAGTTTCGACGAGAATAGCTTATTTGGAATGATTCTATGCTTCCAAACGAGTAAATTTTTATTAAACATGCCAAACATCATGTTTTGTCCTATAAAGACATTTTATATTGCAGTTTGTATTAAAACAAAATATTTTCGTTGATTCTTTGTTAGAAGCAGCAAACCTAGCATTAAAGAATCTGAAAACTTTGTATTCGGACACAAACCACCGAATTTTGTATCAGTTTAGACAAAAACGGTTGATTTTCGACAATATTTTGCTTTGAACAAGAAAACTTATGTCAAACTGATTAAAAACGTCTTATTTTAGCACAAAACAAAAGATCTGCGTTATAGTCTTAACGAGAGCTGTTAATTTCAAACGGTTCTATGCTTTGAAACGAGTAAACTTTCTCTGAACAGAGGAAAAACATCTTATTTCGCCTTTTAAAAACGATTCATGCCACAGTTAGGATAAAAACCAATTATTTTCGTTAATTCATTGTTACAAACAAGAAACCTTACATCAAAGAAACTGAAAACCCCTTATTCAGGCACAGAAATTCGAATTACGTTTCAGTCTGGACAAAAACTACTTACTTTAGACGATCCTTTGTTTTGAATACAAAAACTTACATTAAAAAGATTAAAAACGTCTTATTCTGGCTGAAAACTGCAAATTATATATTACTCTAGATAAAAGCAATTTATCCTGATTACTCCTTTACTTAGAATAGAGTAAACTTGTATAAAACTTAATGAAAACTTTAAATTTCGTCTCAAAGAAATAATTTACGTTATAGTTTCGACCAGCACTGTTTATTTCAAACGATTTTATGATTCGAAACTAATGAACTTTTATGGGGCAGATGCAAAACCACATATTACCATATAAAGCGTTGTTTTAAAGCAAATTATCACCTTTTGCAACAAGAAATTTCACGTCAAAGAAACTGAAAACTTCGTATCCATGCACAAATATCGAATTACGTATCAGTTTAGGCAAATACAGCTTATTTTAAACGATTCCTTGCTATAAACAAGAAAAATTTTATCAAACATATTGAAAACGTCTTATTCTCGAAAATAAGAGCAAATTATGTATCAGTTTTAACAAAAGCGGATTACACTGTTTGATTCTATGCTTAGAGTAGAGTAAACTACTATAAAACGTAATGAAAACTCTATATTCAAGCTCAAAAAACAAATTACGTTATAGTTTTGACAAAAAAAATTATTTCGGACGATTACATACTTCGAAGTAAGCAAACTTTACTTGAACAAGTGCAAAAGCTAATACTTTGCTTTAAAATAACGATTTATGTGGTAATATGGTATTTTGCATCTGTCCTATAAAAGTTTACTCGTTTCTGTGCCTGAATAAGGGGTTTTCAGTTACTTTGATGTAAGGTTTCTTGTTTGTAACAATGAATTAACGAAAATAATTGGTTTTTATCCTAACTGTGGCATGAATCGTTTGTAAAAGGCGAAATAAGATGTTTTTCCTCTGTTCAGTGAAAGTTTACTCGTTTCAAAGCATAGAACGGTTTGAAATTAAGAGCTCTCGTTAAGACTATAACGCAAATCTTTTGTTTTGTGCTAAAATAAGACGTTTTTAGTCAGTTTGATATAAGTTTTCTTGTTCAAAGCAAAATATTGTTGAAAATCAACCGTTTTTGTCTAAACTGATACAAAATTCGGTGGTTTGTGTCCGAATACAAAGTTTTCAGATTCTTTAATGTTAGGTTTGCTGCTTCTAACAAAGAATCAACGAAAATATTTTGTTTTAATACAAACTGCAATACAAAATGTCTTTATAGGACAAAACATCATGTTTGGCATCTGTTTAATAAAAATTTACTCGTTTGGAAGCATAGAATCATTCCAAATAAGCTATTCTCGTCGAAACTATAATGTAATTAGTATTTTGTGCTAGAATACAGCGTTTTTGTTAGATTTATTAACAATTTTGTCTATTTTAAGCAATGAAACGAATAGCATTAGCTGCCTTTATCCAAAGTGATACATAAATTGCTCTTTTATGCCAGATTAATACGTTTTTAGTCTGTTAGATGTAAGTTTTCTTGTTCAAAGCAAAAGATCGTCTAAAATAAGCCGTTTTTGTTTGAACTGATGAACAATTCAGACTGAGAGACAACAAAAATAATTTGTTTTAATCCAAACAGATACTTTTTGACCCTATAAGAGTCCTATAAGAGTCCGAGATACGCCGCTCTCGTCAAGTCTATAACGTAATTCGTTTTTTTGTGTCAGAATACGACGTTTTCTGTCTGTTTAATATAATTTTTTAATAATATTAATAATAATAATAATAATAATAATAATAATAACAATAATAATAATAATAATAATAATAATAATAATAATACTAATAATAATAATAATAATAATAATAATAAAAATAATAATAGTAATAAAATTAAGCTTAGTTTTCTAAGCAAAAATGAAGCTTATTTTGTGTGTTATATGAGCGTTTTCTAATTTCTATGCAAGAAATCATCTGTGATCTGCTTTTAGGCAAGAAATTGTCTAAAATTAATAACTCATTTTAAAACTGGTATAAAAACATTTACTATACAAAAGTTAATAATAATAATAATAATAATAATAATGATAATAATAGTAATAGTAACCAATGAAATAATAATAATAATAATACTTTTAATAAATAAAAATTAAGCTTATTTTGTGTTATCTGAGCGTTTTCTCATTTCTATGCAAGAGATCATCTGTGATCTGTGTTTTTAGGCAAGAAATTGTCTAAAATTAATAACTCATTTTAAAACTGGTATAAAAACATTTACTATACAAAAGTTATAATCGGTTTTTAATAATAATAATAATAATAATAATAGTAATAATAATAATAAAAATAATAGTAATAATAATAATAATAATAAAAATAATAATAGTAGTAATAAAAGTAAGCTTAGTTTTCTAAGCAAAAATGAAGCTTATTTTGTGTTATATGAGCGTTTTCTCATTTCAATGCAAGAGATCATCTGTGATCTGTGTTTTTAGGCAAGAAATTGTCTAAAATTAATAACTCATTTCAAACTGGTATAAAAACATTTACTATACAAAAGTTAATAATAATAATAATAATAATAATAATATTAACAATAATAATAATAATAATAATAATAATAATAATAATAATAATAATAATAATAATAATAATAATAATAATAATAATAGTTATATTAATAAAAGTAATAATAATAATAATAATAATAATAATAATACTTTTAATAAGGAAAAATGGAGCTTATTTTGTGTTACATGAGCGTTTTCTCATTTCTATGCAAAAGATCATGTGTGATCTGTGTTTTTAGGCAATCTAAGCCATTTTATAGTTTTTAATATTTAACAAAAATTTGCTTTAAAATAAAATGTTTGAAAAACTGAAATTGAACTAAATTAATTGTGTCTAACACTTTAGTAGAGGAAAAAGGAGGAGACATAAAAGTCACTAAAGTCTTAGAGTTGTCTTTAGTCGTCATATTAATAACAATAACATTTATAATAACAATACTAGTAGTACTAAATTTGCTTATATGCAAGCGCTTAATTAAGATAACAGTTTTTTTGTTTTTTGCTTATATCTCGAAAACAGTTACTCCTATCAATTTTTACCATTTCACCAAAATTAAAGGTGAAAAAATTTCCTACAAAATAGTTATTTGCATTTTTCATGTAGAATTAACCATAAGCGAGATATAAGTTTGAAAATAATTAATAATTAAAAATGAGTTTTAACAGAAAATGTCTTGTGATTTAAAATACACTTAATTTATTGGGTCCAATACTTAATTAGAGGAAAAAAGGAGGTGACAGTAAATTCTGCATTTTCGTCTTCGTCTCAAACATTGAAAACTGAATTACATTTTTGTTCAGTAACTGTCGTCGAAGACGAAAATGCAGCATTTACAAACGACTCTAAAAACTTCAGTGACTTATGTCTTCTCCTTTTTCCACTACTAAAGTGTTAGACACAATTAATTTAGTTTAATTTCAGTTTTTCAAACATTTTATTTTAAAGCAAATTTTTGTTAAATATTATTTATATCCAACTCTATAACTCGCTTATGGTTGGTCCTACAAGAAAACTGCAAATAACTATTTTGTAGGAAATTTTATCAGCTTTAATTTTGAATAAAAGATAAAAATTGATAGGAGTAACTGTTTTCGAGATATAAGCAAAAAACCAAAGTGAAAACTGTAAGTTACTGAACAAAAATGTGATTTAGTTTTCAATGTTTAAGACGAAGACGAAAATGCAGCATTTACTGTCACCTCCTTTTTCTTCTAATTAAGTATTGGATCCAATAAATTAAGTGTATTTTAAATCACAAAACATTTTCTGTTAAAGCACATTTTTTTTTAATTATTAATTATTTTCAAACTTATATCTCGTTTATGGTTAGTTCTACATGAAAAATGCAAATAACTATTTTGTAGGAAATTTTATCAGCTTTAATTTTGGTGAAAAGGTAAAAATTGATAGGAGTAACTGTTTTGGAGATATAAGCAAAAAACAAAAAAACTGTTACCTTAATTAAGCGCTTGCATATAAACAAATTTAGTACTACTAGTATTGTTATTATTAATGTTATTGTTATTAACGTGACAACTAAAGACAACTCTAAGACTTTATTGACTTTTATGTCTCCTCCTTTTTCCTCTACTAAAGTGTTAGACACAATTAATTTAGTTTAATTTCAGTTTTTCAAACATTTTATTTTAAAGCAAATTTTTGTTAAATATTTATATCTAACTCTATAACTCGCTTACGGTTGGTCCCACAAAAGAAATGCATTTAACTATTTTGTAGAAAATTTTATCAGCATTAATTTTGAAAGGAAGATAAAAATTGATAAGAGTAAATGTTTTCAAGATATAAGCAAAAAACCAAAGTGAAAACTTTTACAGTTACTGAACAAAAATGTAATTCAGTTTTCAATGTTTGAGACGAAGACGAAAATGCAGCATTTACAAACGACTCTAAAAACTTCAGTGACATTTCTGTCACCTACTTTTTCTTCTACTAAAGTATTGGACCCAATAAATTAAGTGAATTTTAAATCACAAGACATTTTCCGTTAAAGCACATTTTTTTTTAATTATTAATTATTTTCAAACTTATATCTCGCTTATGGTTAGTCTGAAACTGACTCTGAAGACTTTGGTGACTTTTATGTCTTTTTCTTTTTCCTCAACTAAAGTGTTAGACCCAATTAATTTAGTTTAATTTCGGTTTTTCAAACATTTTATTTTAAAGCAAATTTTTGTTAAAGATTATTTATATCTAACTCTATAACTCGCTTATTGTTGGTCCTACAAAAGAAATGCAATTAACTATTTTGTAGGAAATTTTATCAGCTTAAATTTTGAAAGAAAGATAAAAATTGATAGGAGCAACTGTTTTCGAGATATAAGCAAAAAACCAAAGTGAAAACTGTTACAGTTACTGAACAAAAATGTAATTCAGTTCTCAATGTTTGAGACGAAGACGAAAATGCAGCATTTAAAATCGACTCTGAAGACTTCAGTGACTTATATGTCACCTCTTTTTTCTTCTAATAAAGTATTGGACCCAATAAATTAAGTGTATTTTAAATCACAAGACATTTTCTGTTAAAGCACTTTTTTTTTAAATATTAATTATTTTCAAACTTATATCTCGCTTATGTTTAGTCCTACATGAAAAATGCAAATAACTATTTTGTAGGAAATTTTATCAGCTTTAATTTGGTAAAAAGATAAAAATTGATAGGAGTAACTGTTTTCGAAATATCAGCAAGAAACCAAAAAACTGTTACCTTAATTAAGCGCTTGCATTAAGAAGTCTTCAGAGTCGTTTTTAAATGCTGCATTTTCGTCTTCGTCTCAAACATTGAAAACTGAATTACATTTTTGTTCAGGAACAGTTACAGTTTTCTTATTGGTTTTTTGCTTATATCTCGAAAACAGTTACTCCTATCAAATTATTTTATTTTTTTTCCAAAATTAAAGCTGATAAAATTTCCAACAAAATAGTTATTTACATTTTTTTTGTAGGACCAACCATAAGCGAGTTATAGAGTTGGATATAAATAATCTTTAACAAAAATTTGCTTTAAAATAAAATGTTTGAAAAACCGAAATTAAACTAAATTAATTGGGTCTAACACTTTAGTAGAGGAAAAAGGAGGCGACGTAAAAGTCACCAAAGTCTTCAGAGTCGTTTTTAATCGTCATATTAATAACAATAACATTAATAATAATAATACTAATAGTACTAAATTTTCTTATATGCAAACGCTTAATTAAGGTAACAGTTTTTTGGTTTCTTGCTTATATCTCGAAAACAGTTACTCCTATCAATTTTTATCTTTTTACTAAAATTAAAGCTGATAAAATTTCCTACAAAATAGTTATTTGCATTTTTTATGTAGGACTAACCATAAGCGAGATATAAGTTTGAAAATAATTAATATTTAAAAAAAAAGTGCTTTAACAGAAAATGTCTTGTGATTTAAAATACACTTAATTTATTGGGTCTAATACTTTATTAGAAGAAAAAGGAGGTGACATAAAAGTCACTGAAGTCTTCAGAGTCGATTTTAAATGCTGCATTTTCGTCTTTGTCTCAAACATTGAAAACTGAATTACATTTTTGTTCAGTAACAGTTACAGTTTTCTTATTGGTTTTTTGCTTATATCTTGAAAACAGTTACTCCTATCAAATTTTATCTTTCTTCCAAAATTAAAGCTGATAAAATTTCCAACAAAATAGTTATTTACATTTTTCTTGTAGGACCAAGTATAAACGAGTTATAGAGTTGGATATAAATAATATTTAACAAAAATTTGCTTTAAAATAAAATGCTTGAAAAACCGGAATTAAACTAAATTAATTGTGTCTTCCACTTTAGTAGAGGAAAAAGGAGAAGACATAAAAGTCATTAAATGTTTCAGAGTCGTCTTTAGTCGTCATATTAATAACAATAACATTAATAATAATAATACTAATAGTACTAAATTTGCTTATATGCAAACGCTTAATTAAGGTAACAGTTTTTTGGTTTCTTGCTTATATCTCGAAAACAGTTACTCCTATCAATTTTTATCTTTTTTTCGAAATTAAAGCTGATAAAATTTCCCACAAAATAGTTATTTGCATTTTTTTGTAGGACAAACCATAAGCGAGTTATAGAGTTGAATATAAATATTCTTTAACAAAAATTTGTTTTAACATAAAATGTTTGAAAAACCGATATTACACTAAATTAATTGGGTCTAACACTTTAGTAGAGGAAAAAGGAGATGACATAAAAGTCACCAAAATCTTCAGAGTTGTTTTTAGTACTAAATTTGCTTATATGCAAGCGCTTAATTAAGGTAACAGTTTTTTGGTTTCTTGCTTATATCTCGAAAACAGTTACTCCTATCAATTTTTATCTTTTTACTAAAATTAAAGCTGATAAAATTTCCTACAAAATAGTTATTTGCATTTTTTATGTAGGACTAACCATAAGCGAAATATAAGTTTGAAAATAATTAATATTTAAAAAAAGTGCTTTAACAGAAAATGTCTTGTGATTTAAAATACACTTAATTTATTGGGTCCAATACTTTATTAGAAGAAAAAGGAGGTGACATAAAATCACTGAAGTCTCCACAGTCGTTTTTAAATGCTGCATTTTCGTCTTCGTCTCAAACATTGAATACTGAATTACATTTTTGTTCAGGAACAGTTACAGTTTTCTTATTGGTTTTTTGCTTATATCTCGAAAACAGTTACTCCTATCAAATTTTATCTTTTTTTCAAAATTAAAGCTGATAAAATTTCCTACAAAATAGTTATTTACATTTTTCTTGTAGGACCAAGCATAAATGAGTTATAGAGTGGGATATAAATAATATTTAACAAAAATTTGCTTTAAAATAAAATGCTTGAAAAACCGGAATTAAACTAAATTAATTGTGTCTAACACTTTAGTAGAGGAAAAAGGAGAAGACATAAAAGTCACCAAAGTCTTCAGAGTTGTTTTTAGTACTAAATTTGCTTATAAGCAAACGCTTAATTAAGGTAACAGTTTTTTGGTTTCTTGCTTATATCTCGAAAACAGTAACTCCTATCAATTTTTATCTTTTTACTAAAATTAAAGCTGATAAAATTTCCTACAAAATAGTTATTTGCATTTTTCATGTAGGACTAACCATAAGCGAGATATAAGTTTGAAAATAATTAATATTTAAAAAAAAGTGCTTTAACAGAAAATGTTTAGTGATTTAAAATACACTTAATTTATTAGGTCCAGTACTTTATTAGAAGAAAAAGGAGGTGACATATAAGTCACTGAAGTCTTCAGAGTCGATTTTAAATGCTGCATTTTCGTCTTCGTCTCAAACATTGGAAACTGAATTACATTTTTGTTCAGTAACAGTTACAGTTTTCATATTGGTTTTTTGCTTATATCTCGAAAACAGTTACTCTTATCAATTTTTATCTTTCTTTTAAAATTAAAGCTGATAAAATTTCCTACAAAATAGTTATTTGCATTTTTCTTGTAGGACCAACCATAAGCGAGTTATAGAGTTGGATATAAATAATATTTAACAAAAACTTGCTTTAAAATAAAATGTTTGAAAAACTAAAATTAAACTAAATTAATTGTGTCTAACACTTTAGTAGAGGAAAAAGGAGAAGACATAAAAGTCACTAAAGGTTTCAGAGTCGTCTTTAATCGTCATATTAATAACAATAACATTAATAATAATAATACTAATAGTTCTAAATTTGCTTACATGCAAACGCTTAATTAAGGTAACAGTTTTTTGGTTTCTTGCTTATATCTCAAAAACAGTTACTTATATCAATTTTTATTTTTTTACAAACATTAAAGCTGATAAAATTTTCTACAAAATAGTTATTTGCATTTTTTTGTAGGACCAACCATAAGCGAGTTATAGAGTTGGATATAAATAATCTTTAACAAAAATTTGCTTTAAAATAAAATGTTTGAAAAACCGATATTAAACTAAATTAATTTGGTCTAACACATTACTAGAGGAAAAAGGAGAAGACATAAAAGTCACCAAAGTCTTCAGAGTTGTTTTTAGTACAAAAATTGCTTATAAGCAAACGCTTAATTAAGGTAACAGTTTTTTGGTTTCTTGCTTATATCTCGAAAACAGTTACTCCTATCAATTTTTATCTTTTTTTCGAAATTAAAGCTGATAAAATTTCCCACAAAATAGTTATTTGCATTTTTTTGTAGGACAAACCATAAGCGAGTTATAGAGTTGAATATAAATATTCTTTAACAAAAATTTGTTTTAACATAAAATGTTTGAAAAACCGATATTACACTAAATTAATTGGGTCTAACACTTTAGTAGAGGAAAAAGGAGATGACATAAAAGTCACCAAAATCTTCAGAGTTGTTTTTAGTACTAAATTTGCTTATATGCAAGCGCTTAATTAAGGTAACAGTTTTTTGGTTTCTTGCTTATATCTCGAAAACAGTTACTCCTATCAATTTTTATCTTTTTACTAAAATTAAAGCTGATAAAATTTCCTACAAAATAGTTATTTGCATTTTTTATGTAGGACTAACCATAAGCGAAATATAAGTTTGAAAATAATTAATATTTAAAAAAAGTGCTTTAACAGAAAATGTCTTGTGATTTAAAATACACTTAATTTATTGGGTCCAATACTTTATTAGAAGAAAAAGGAGGTGACATAAAATCACTGAAGTCTCCACAGTCGTTTTTAAATGCTGCATTTTCGTCTTCGTCTCAAACATTGAATACTGAATTACATTTTTGTTCAGGAACAGTTACAGTTTTCTTATTGGTTTTTTGCTTATATCTCGAAAACAGTTACTCCTATCAAATTTTATCTTTTTTTCAAAATTAAAGCTGATAAAATTTCCTACAAAATAGTTATTTACATTTTTCTTGTAGGACCAAGCATAAATGAGTTATAGAGTGGGATATAAATAATATTTAACAAAAATTTGCTTTAAAATAAAATGCTTGAAAAACCGGAATTAAACTAAATTAATTGTGTCTAACACTTTAGTAGAGGAAAAAGGAGAAGACATAAAAGTCACCAAAGTCTTCAGAGTTGTTTTTAGTACTAAATTTGCTTATAAGCAAACGCTTAATTAAGGTAACAGTTTTTTGGTTTCTTGCTTATATCTCGAAAACAGTAACTCCTATCAATTTTTATCTTTTTACTAAAATTAAAGCTGATAAAATTTCCTACAAAATAGTTATTTGCATTTTTCATGTAGGACTAACCATAAGCGAGATATAAGTTTGAAAATAATTAATATTTAAAAAAAAGTGCTTTAACAGAAAATGTTTAGTGATTTAAAATACACTTAATTTATTAGGTCCAGTACTTTATTAGAAGAAAAAGGAGGTGACATATAAGTCACTGAAGTCTTCAGAGTCGATTTTAAATGCTGCATTTTCGTCTTCGTCTCAAACATTGGAAACTGAATTACATTTTTGTTCAGTAACAGTTACAGTTTTCATATTGGTTTTTTGCTTATATCTCGAAAACAGTTACTCTTATCAATTTTTATCTTTCTTTTAAAATTAAAGCTGATAAAATTTCCTACAAAATAGTTATTTGCATTTTTCTTGTAGGACCAACCATAAGCGAGTTATAGAGTTGGATATAAATAATATTTAACAAAAACTTGCTTTAAAATAAAATGTTTGAAAAACTAAAATTAAACTAAATTAATTGTGTCTAACACTTTAGTAGAGGAAAAAGGAGAAGACATAAAAGTCACTAAAGGTTTCAGAGTCGTCTTTAATCGTCATATTAATAACAATAACATTAATAATAATAATACTAATAGTACTAAATTTGCTTACATGCAAACGCTTAATTAAGGTAACAGTTTTTTGGTTTCTTGCTTATATCTCAAAAACAGTTACTTATATCAATTTTTATTTTTTTACAAACATTAAAGCTGATAAAATTTTCTACAAAATAGTTATTTGCATTTTTTTGTAGGACCAACCATAAGCGAGTTATAGAGTTGGATATAAATAATCTTTAACAAAAATTTGCTTTAAAATAAAATGTTTGAAAAACCGATATTAAACTAAATTAATTTGGTCTAACACATTACTAGAGGAAAAAGGAGAAGACATAAAAGTCACCAAAGTCTTCAGAGTTGTTTTTAGTACAAAAATTGCTTATAAGCAAACGCTTAATTAAGGTAACAGTTTTTTGGTTTCTTGCTTATATCTCGAAAATAGTTACTCCTATCAATTTTTATCGTTTTACTAAAACTAAAGCTGATAAAATTTCCTACAAAATAATATCTTGCATTTTTTATGTAGGACTAACCATAAGCGAGATATAAGTTTGAAAATAATTAATATTTAAAAAAAAGTGCTTTAACAGAAAATGTCTTGTGATTTAAAATACACTTAATTTAATGAGTCCAATACTTTATTAGAAGAAAAAGGAGGTGACATAAAAGTCACTGAAGTCTTCAGAGTCGACTTTAAATGCTGCATTTTCGTCTTCATCTCAAACATTGAAAACTGAATTACATTTTTGTTCAGTAACAGTTACAGTTTTCTTAGTTGGTTTCTTGCTTATATCTCGAAAACAGTTACTCCTATCAATTTTTATCTTTCTTTCAAGATTAAAGCTGATAAAATTTCTTACAAAATAGTTATTTGCATTTTTCTTGTAGGACCAACCATAAGCGAGTTATAGAGTTGGATATAAATAATATTTAACAAAAACTTGCTTTAAAATAAAATGTTTGAAAAACTAAAATTTAACTAAATTAATTGTGTCTAACACTTTAGTAGAGGAAAAAGGAGAAGACATAAAAGTCACTAATGGTTTCAGAGTCGTCTTTAGTCGTCATATTAATAACAATAACATTAATAATAATAATACTAATAGTACTAAATTTGCTTATATGCAAGCGCTTAATTAAGGTAACAGTTTCTTGCTTATATCTCGAAAACAGTTACTTCTATCAATTTTTATCTTTTTTCTAAAATTAAAGCTGATAAAATTTCCTACAAAATAGTTATTTGCATTTGTCATGTAGGACTAACCATAAGCGAGATATAAGTTTGAAAATAATTAATATTTAAAAAAAAGTGCTTTAACAGAAAATGTTTTGTGATTTAAAATACACTTAATTTATTAGGTCCAATACTTTATTAGAAGAAAAAGAAGGTGACATATAAGTCACTGAAGTCTTCAGAGTCGATTTTAAATGCTGCATTTTCGTCTTCGTCTCAAACATTGAAAACTGAATTACATTTTTGTTCAGTAACAGTTACAGTTTTCTTATTGGTTTTTTGCTTATATCTCGAAAACAGTTACTCCTATCAATTTTTATCTTTCTTTCAAAATTAAAGCTGATAAAATTTCCTACAAAATAGTTATTTGCATTTTTCTTGTAGGACCAACCATAAGCGAGTTATAGAGTTGGATATAAATAATATTTAACAAAAACTTGCTTTAAAATAAAATGTTTGAAATACTAAAATTAAACTAAATTAATTGTGTCTAACACTTTAGTAGAGGAAAAAGGAGAAGACATAAAAGTCACTAAAGGTTTCAGAGTCGTCTTTAATCGTCATATTAATAACAATAACATTAATAATAATAATACTAATAGTACCAAATTTGCTTACATGCAAACGCTTAATTAAGGTAACAGTTTTTTGGTTTCTTGCTTATATCTCGAAAACAGTTACTTATATCAATTTTTATCTTTTTACTAATATTAAAGCTGATAAAATTTCCTACAAAATAGTTATTTGCATTTTTCATGTAAGACTAACCATAAGCGAGATATAAGTTTAAAAATTATTAATATTTAAAAAAAAGTGCTTTAACAGAAAATGTCTTGTGATTTAAAATACACTTAATTTATTGGGTCAAATACTTTATTAGAAGAAAAAGGAGGTGACATAAAAGTCGCTGAAGTCTTCAGAGTCGTTTTTAAATGCTGCATTTTCGTCTTCGTCTGAAACATTGAAAACTGAATAACATTTTTGTTTAGTAACAGTTACAGTTTTCTTCTTGGTTTTTTGCTTAAATCTCGAAAACAGTTACACCTATCAAATTTTATCTTTCTTTCAAAATTAAAGCTGATAAAATTTCCAACAAAGTAGATAT